>NC_142616.1:6614947-6804947 GCF_059453375.1 Lepisosteus platostomus
CGGAAGAATGAAATATTCTTACACGTAATTCAGATTTTCTGAACCTGATTTATAAGGCGACGAAGCACAATTCATCATATAGTTAGAAACGCCTGACGCTGTATATTCCTTATTTGCATGTATTTGGCAATTAGATTACAATATAAACTGTACGGTTTAAGTAAAAATGTTGTTCTAAATTACCTGGTATCACCTTTATATAATATCAAAGCAGTTCGTTATTTTACTAATACAAAATGTAAAATACTGTCGAATACACAAAGAGGTAACTTCAAATTCACAACACCGGGAAATAAAAAGGCTGGAGTAAATTAAAGTGCATATTACAAAAACTCCTAAAAAAACGCTGATCAAAGTAAAAATTAAGATTTCGATCAGATAGGCAGCTCAGTCCTTGACCACCAGTATATACTCCAATTAGAGTTCAGGCCCAGAAAAGTAATTTACGTAATCTAGCTTTTTTATTTTACCATACGCAGTGGCCCAAGGCGGAGTAGTTACAAGGAATACTATGTTACCCTAACCCCATTTTACAAGCACAGCGTATCAATTGGGACTACATCCTTGACTGGACACTAACCTGAAGCCCACTTCCTCACCTTCTGGAGAGTATGTGAACCGAGACTCACCTGCTCCACATCAGATTTGCCAAGCACGAATCCAGACAAACACTCCAGTCAGATGCATTAGTCCACTCGGGTAGTGAACGCCCCCTGGTGGATCCTGAATGCTACAGAGACTTTAAGATTTTACTGCACGTAAGGGCTGAGATTTGTTTCAAATGACTTGAAATGAGCAAAGTTGTATTTACAATCCCTTTGCATTAAAAATATATTTTTCCCCTCTGTAATTTTCTTTGGTTATAGGTCTTTACTGATTTTGAATGACATGAACAGAAAGTGCAGACTCGGACAAATACATTTTATTGAAGTAGGGGAATCGCCTTTCACAATTTGGTCACCTTTCTTTTAAAATGTCTACATTCACAGAAATGTTACATTTACTTTGAAATCACTGGGCTCCTGCTAATCTTTGTTTAAATGCTCACACCTGCCGGCAGCTCACGTTCAATAATGAGTAGTGTTGTGAAACAAATAATTAAATAAAAAATTAGAAATTGTTTTACCCTGAGCTAGTAATTAATGGGAAAGAAAATAATTGAGTTAACATAGGGTAGCACAACACTAAGCACTTTAATATTGTTCTCATGGAACAGCATGATGGATTAGATATGATTACCTAACTTCAGAATAAGCTTCTAAAAACCAGATCTATGAAGAAACATAAGGATCTTGCAGTACTCAGTTACTAGATAGTGCCCAACTCTGTTTTATAGAAGTCCTTGCCTGGTCCACTTGAGGACCAATTTGGCTTGAGCTGTTCCTGCTGTGGTGAAAGCCTAGAGCCTACAGCAACAGGACTGCCTATTGAAAAAGTAATGACCAGATAGAAGAGCTTTAAATCCCGTTTGCACAGTTGAGAGGATATGTTGGACAGAACCTCCCAGCATGTTTTTTTGGGGGGTTAATTAATCTCTTGGGAAAACTGGCCCTAAATGTCAGTGTGTGCATCTGCCCTGTAATGGACTGGCATTCCATACAGGGTGTACGCCGCCTTGTGTCAGTTGCTTATCAGGATAGGCTTTGGCTCCTCTCACCAACCCCTAATTGGAAGAAGCAATTAGAAAAGGGATGGATGTTGAACACAGTTAAGAGCAGGCACTGTTGCTCCCTTGCTAAAAAGTTTTACCAAACCTGAATTTTGGTTATGATTACACAGACATGAATAAAGCCAAAGCATGCATCACCAATCTTTATTTTTCGTTTGTTCATCTAGCTGGCATTCACGAGCAAAGACTCCTTCACAACTACTGTCCCTTTGGTGTAAGCCAGGCCTCTGTAGGTGCCGCTGGTTTCAAACAAATGTACACTTCCATTCCTGCAGACGATTTTCACCATGCCGGAATAAGGAAAATCCGCTTTTGCGTGACCGATGGTGATGGCAGCATCCATGATCTTCCCTGGAGGAACCTGGACCATAAACGACAGCTGCTCCTGTGTCTCCATTTCACTCACCAACTTATACCTGCGTCTGCTTCCTAGGGTCCATCTAAACCGAGGTGAGGTGTCCAAGATCTCCGGGACTTTCCCATCGACCTGGATGTCAAAGGTGAACTCCATCCGGTTGCAGACAGACCACGAGGAGGTCTTGGTTATGGTTTTGGAGGTCTCGAGGGCATACTCCTGGGTGACAGAAGAAGGGTTTTCGTAAATCATACACCGGATGGCCTCCGTGGTAACCTGGGGTATGGCATCCTCCAGAGTGGGGTACTCCACATTGGTTATGATCGTGGACTCAATGGCGTTCATGAAGATGAAGCCCAAGCAATCAATGTCCACCTCCGCCCGTCCCATAACCCCCAGGCAGATTCCCGAAGCCACATCCATAGGGTACTCCGTTTGCAGCTCCCACTCCATCATTTTCACGAAGAACTGCCGGTTGCGGCTGGTCTCGAACTTGATGGCTCCCAAGCGGGTCCCAGCTCCGTTCCCCCACAGAGAGAGGGAGGTGAAGATCTCCCCAGGTTCGAACTCGAACTCCTTGTAATCTGAGCCCAGATTTCCAAACTCCCGGACCTCCCCATTGGTCAGCCAGATCCTCACGGCCTTCACCTGCCAGCCCCCTACCCACACACCAATCTTCTCCAGCGTGGCACCATCATTCTGGCCATCAAAGTAGAAGCGATTTCCTCCCTGGCCACCAACCATGCATGCTGTGGTTGAGTAAGCCATGATGTATGTATCTATCCAAGGGGCTGCTCCTCAAGGAGAAACATGAAATAAAGCCAAACAGAGAAATGAAGTTAGTTGACTGTACCATTAAAACAGCATTAAAAGTGGAGACTAAAGGGTGTGTGAAGAGCAAAGCACCTAGTTCTCCTATACCACATTGTACTAGAAGGAAGGAAGACCTAGGCTGCTGCTACCATAACAAGAACTGGTTAGGCTCTGAACTTCTTCTTCCTGATCAACAATTCTTGCAACTATCGCACCATACATTGGAGCTGCAATAGGTGTAGCAGACCATCAATTAAGATTTTAGTGGGTCTTTTAGCATTTAAGTGGGGAACTACCTACCCAAAGGACTTCAATTTTCTCAGCAGATTGGGATAACAAGAACAGCAGTGTGCAATTTCTGCATTTAAGTAAAAATCATTTTTTTTCCTTGAGTCAGGGAGGGTGGATGTGTGGTCTCAGAAAGGGGACAGTATTAAACACCCTCTATATGTAATCTTTACACACTGGTCTTCTTGATTGGACCATGGTTAACACCACCTCTATACAAGGGGTTCCACTAATCCTTGTCCTGGGGGGGCTTTCTAGTATAATGCACAGGGGTTCATTCTAGCTAGAATTGAGTGTTGCTCAAAAACACCATGCTTTGTGTAGAAAAACTTTTCCATGCATTTTGTACTCGCACACAAAGATGATGGAGATCACGGTACCTCTAAACCTAGTATGGATCTGGAACCAGTTCAAACCATTCCCATTAGGGTCACTTATGTAATGGCACTCTTGTAGAAAAAGGAGCATATCGGAGACAATGAGCTCTGAGGTTGTGGTACTTGCTCTCCAATCCTGCAGGTACTCCCTCTGGCCTTCAGTCTGTCATCCCTAATGAACTCAGGTTCGTGAAGCTTCGATTTTCGGAGAGATGAACATTAAAACCCATACCCTCTCTGAATTCCTCAAGTTCAGAGGAATTTTCGTTTTGGTGACCAGGCTTCAAAGTTTTCCACTCTCATATCATCGATCACTCCCCATATCCCACAAATTGATTAAAAAAAAATCACAGTTCAAGTTCCAATTTCTCAGGCCAGTTATTTAAATCTCAGTAACAAAATCATGAACTTTCTGAAAGCACTAGTACTCCAACTCTCATTCACTTCCCCAACACCTGTGATGAGCTGCGGCCCTTCCTGCTCACTAGTCACTGTGATAACTAAGGTAATGTGATGTACGATCGAATAAGTACAAAGTGCTTAACAATGCAAGTAACCATACATTTTGTGAGTATGGAACAGAAGACAACGGAGGAGAGGAACCAAAAAAAACTCTGGGGTCAACTGGCTGCCCAACCCCTTTGGACATGCTAACATTATATAATTTTTTTTAAAAAGGAAATTAATGCAGACATTTTCCAACGTGATCTCCATGCAGAGTTTCCCAAAAACCCTCACAAAAACGAAAGCAATATTTCTCTTGGATTAAAAGAAGTGTATTCAGCTGCTGGTGTACAATGTCATGGGGCTGCTTCACCTTACCGGAAGTTTCGTAGCCTCGTTTCGAATCACAGAACATGGTGCTGCACATATAGTAGCTGGAAATTCCATGTATATCGTGATGTCAATTAGAGGATGTTTTACTTTTATTGCGGTTTGAAATGTACTCGTCAATGCGGATTCTTTCTAACCCCGAAATATGACAATTTTAAATACTTTGAGACAAAGACAATAGAAGTGACTTCAAGTGTTATTACTTGATTAAATCAGTGATCGGCTATTTGCAGTCCCCCCCCCCCCATCACTCAGAACGAGAAAAGCAGATTGATTACAATAGATGATTGGGAGGGAAGACTGAAATTACGGTTTTATATTTATATTCAGCAGTCAGAACTGAAATGACTGCAACCGAACGAAGATTGTGGTTTTTTTTTCAGAATACAAGACTAACAGAACTACAAGAGAAAAGCAAAGACTTACGTTCAGTTTACTCCCGACTGCATTTCGCTTCGGTAAAGACTGTCAAATCGGAGGGACGTGGAGAGAGTACAGTACAGCGCTTTCTGGAACCTTCACGAACACCTCGGCGCAGTCAGAGTCGAGATAATGTTATGAGTACAGTCCAATACTGAAGTGTTTCAATACGGCGCAAACCAAAACAACTGTAGATCCCTGTTCACATCAGTTAGATAATGAAGCGCGTCGATCCGGCGCACGAAACAAAAATACTGTTTTAACAATTCAGAACTGTAGCGCTAAAAAAAAAAAAATCCTGTAAGAGACGCATTCTGTCCACCGGAGGAAAGAGCTATGTTTTCTCCAAACCCATGAACAAGTTCATATCGCTTTTTCAAGCTTACTTGATCATCCATTAGATATATATTTTTTTTTAAATCCTACCTGCACTGGATAATATTTCCATCCTTGAACATTGCCTGGACAGACTCAAGGTGCTGAAAAACTGGAACTTAGTTGCGACTAAAAATAATTCTACTGTATACTTACTTCCTGACGAAAGAACAGCAACTACATATTTCGCTTGAGACCAAATCAGAGACTTAAATGCCGACTAAAATTGAAACCTCGAAAGCCTCACCTGCAAGACAACCTGATTTTGGAGGGTAGGGGGATTTGAAAGGAGGTATTTAAATCGACAGAAGACAACCGCCTGTTAAACACAATTAGACGCACCTGGTAACGCTTGCTCCGTCTGGCAGTAGCTATAAACTGTACGCTGTAAATTACAAAATAGTGTTGACTGCGCAGTTTGATAATTTCGGATTTAAAACACTCTTGATCAAAGGAAGATTTGAAACTTCAATCGGGCAATATATAAGCTATCCCCCCAGTAAAACTAAAATCCAAGGTATTCTTTAATTCTCTTCTTGCTTCTACCGCCCACAGTTTCAAAGGTGGATTTTTTTTTACAAGTCTCCTTCAGGTATTCTTGAGTCTCGTTGCTCTGAAGTGCTCAGTTAAGAGTAATAATACCAGCATAATAGGTGTGTCAAAGGCTAGCTCAAAAGCTCAAAGGCCAAAGTAAGATTTAAAATTTCAGTCAGGCAATAATAGGATCTCACTCCATGCATCTCAATCAATTGTCATCAAAAACCATCCAATTTGGGTGCAAATCCAAGGTCATTTTTAGTTACAGATGCAGCCATTCAAAATGCACGGTAAAACCCCGTTAGTGAAATGATTTAATCGTTTAATGTCTTTACTGTGCGTGTTTTAATCCGCTTAATATGGAATTTTACAACTAAAGGGAAATTTTATTAGCTGAGCATAAAAAGAAGAGGAGCATAACGCATCTGAAGGTCATAAATGATATTAATTTAGGAACATAAACATATTATGTAAATTGTATATGGCTGGTATTGGTAGTTTAAATAAAAAATACACACCAGTATTCCACTTTCTTCCTAAACATTTGAAGCATCAAAGTCTTTCATTCGGTTACATACTGTGGTTATTTTGGAAACATTTTTACATGCTCCGTCTGACTATATTAAGTATATATACTTCATATAAAGTTATAATGTTTTAACATTTCCTATGAATATTTGAGCTTGTTATCGAAGTAAAGAAACGCATACTCTTTAGAATTTGATTAATAGGGAATATATATAATGTAATTATATTCATATAGCTCAAATTATCACAGTAGTACACATTCTTTGTAAATGTCTACATCAGTTTAATTCATTCACTCAAGGTAATGTGTGTGGTGTAATGGCTTAGGTGTGTGCCTTGCATGCTGGAGGTCGGGGGTTTGAACTAAGCTGTCGCCATGCATTTTCTTTTGACAAATAAACATTTCTTTGAAAAACTAAAATAGCAAATATTATGGACACTATATTGACATTTTTGATATTTCTAAATATCACAACATGTTCGAAGCTAAGTGATTTATTAATAACAACGAATAATTTCAAACTGCTACTGTACTGCCACAATAGTATAGCTTGTGGGAAATATATTTATTTTTCCTGCATCAAAGATTAACTCATTTAGACCGCCCTACATTATAAACTACAAGCGTTTCATTTTGTATATTGCTAGAATATCGACAGCAATGTAGTTAAAAGGAACATGTCAAAATGTTTCCAAAATAACCACAAGTGAACAAGTTGAGGGATTTGATATTAATAGAGAAATCATAACGATGACCCCTTGTTGCTAATAATACATACCCAATTGTACTGTAATCCACTTTCTTTGTAAACACATTTTAGTTTTAATTTGACTAATTCACGCATGATGAATTGTGAGAGAGTGATAGATGGAGACAAGATGGAGGTTCTTGTCAAAACTACATTCCCCAGAATGCAGTGGGAAAGAATGTCAGTTACCCCCAGTGACCTGACCAGCTGATGCACTGCTGCACTAATGCACTGATACATATATACATATTCCAATACATATAACTACTGGAGGATTTTTTTATCCATTTCAGGTAAATGAGGGGAATTAAATCAGTCAGAATCTCGGAGTGCCAATTGCAAACTCATCAAAGCGATTTACAAGTTCTGGGAGGAAGAGCTGACAGAACAAAGCTGCAACAATTTTTTAACGGGCTGTTTTGTGTTCTTCCTAAGATTGTCGAGCGCAGTGGGGGACATTTGACAGATGCTTTTGTTCTGTGTTGCATTGTTAGACTGTGAATCAATAAAAGCATTTAATTTAACATGCGTTTGCGATATTAATAAAAAATAAATGTAAATAGTATGAAAATGTCTTCTCCTCCTTGCCCCCTGGGGGTAATGAGGACTCTCCATTATGAACATAAATGTAAAGCCCCAAAATAAACACACAGCAATAAATAACGTGTTGTACATTGACTTTTTTATTAAGTGATAGGCAAAAAGCAGGGCAATGACTTTCTCTGCAACTTAGTTGAAGAAGTAAGTAGGTGACTCAAAACTTGAAGCCCAGCAGCAACAATAATTGTACAGTGTGTATTCTCCTGTCAAGGTACAAAGTAAAGTACATAACGTGGTTATGTATCGGGAATGTTTGCAAATCTTGCAATAATTGTACAGTATATGCTTTTGGGAACACATTTGTTTTCGAGAGAGAGAGAGAGAGAGAGAGAGAGAGAGAGAGAGAGAGAGAGAGAGAGAGAGAGAGAGAGAGAGAGAGTAGGAAGAGACAGAAAAAAGTGAACCCTGTTTTTTTATAGTCAGAAGGCTTTAACTGATATAAAATATATAGCATAATGCCTTCTCGTGTTATGAAGTCACTTGCACCTGGGATCTGCTTTATTCAAACTAAGGTTTCTAAAAATGCAACCAGGTACTAGATATTGTTTAAATAGAAGCTTTGAGGTGTAGGTTGCAGGCTCTGTGTCATTCACTATTTTATTTAATTATTAATACTGGATCACTTAACATTGAATATGAAAAACACAAAATAATGTTCACAAAGTATACATAATATTTAAATTTTATTTTTTACAAAGTCTTTGTTAGAAGAAAAACTTGTGCCCGAGCCTGGTATTGAACTCAGATCACCTACATAGAAGGAACAGCTTAAAAATGTTTCTAAAATAATCATGTGTGAATGAGTCAAATTAAAAATAAAAAGTTTTTTCAAAGAAAGTGGATTACAGTAATACTACCAGCTATATAAATACATATATTTAGATCCTTAATTTAATATTATTAATTTATTTCGACAAGCAATTCCATATTAAATTCCCTATTTAGTGGATTCTATTCTGCAATTTCCCTCACAGGTCCAATAAAGTATCTATCTAAAAAGCATGAGGTTTTATACTGCAATAACGTGCAAGTATTCATAGAAAAGGTTAATCATTTAACTTTAAACGTGATATTTAGAAATACCAACAAATTCAATATAGTGTCGATAATATTTACTATTTTAGTTTTTCAAAGAAATGTTTATTTATTAAAAGAAAATTCATGGTGAAAGCCGGATTAGAACCCCCAAAGTCCAGAGCGCAAGGCACACACGTCAGCCATTACACCAACACGCTGCTTATTGACTGAAAAGGGCAGGCAAAATGTCTTCACATAATCACAGGTGAATGATGCAGACAGTTACAAAGAATGTGGACCATGGTAATACTTTGAGTTTACAGCCTGTCCAAAGCCATTAATTACTAAAACTATTAATATCTTCCATACAGACTTTAATGCATGAAATATTCTTGCATAATTAAAATATTTATGAGGAAGGTGGAAGGTTGTGTACTTTTGTCCAACTGAGCAATCTTGCTCTTACAAAATATACTGACTTTTTAATTTTTACAGATTAACATGCTGTAATACACTGTTTAAAATTAAGTGTAAAGAGTTAATTTTAACTAGAAAAAGATTCCAGGGATTCAAAACCGGGTGTTTTCTGGCGACAGCTCAAATACTGTACATGCCACATTAAGCTTTATTAGCTCCACCTGGCTGTTTTACAAGGTGCTCCTGGATACCGTTATCATAACACGCTATATGATGTGTCATGAAGCGCAACACCTACCGCGTTTGGACCCAGAGTACTTTGCACATTTTGAATGGCTGGATCTGTATATGCTAGGTTGACTACCCATTTTCTAAGGAGGTATTTTTTTTTAAGTCTCCTTCAGTTATCCCCGAGTCTCCAGGACAACCTGTCACTTTGAAGCACTCAGTTATGGGTGATAATGTCAGTGAAATTGAATTTGTCTGACAGCTGAAAAGATTCTCCAAGGGTGGGAAATGCACACTTCTCCCATGAGATCTACACATCGTCTGCAGTGTCAGATTGATTTGTCTCATCCAGGATACCTGAGGACCAACTTTCTTCTCACTGTAAATGAGAAGAGCACCAACTATTTCTGCTTTATCCCACAGACTGCACAGAGACTAGGAGAGGGAAATCAAACACCTTGGAGCTTTATTAAAGCAGAGGTAACCCATCTACAGTACATAGCAATAATGGACAGAATTCAAGCATGTGCATCTACATCCATCTAAGTGTTAGCATTACTTATATATAAACATATTAATCCAAAAGCTTATTACTCTAAAGGTTGTGCAACCTAGAATCCATGTTAAAAGCACAGGGTGCAAGGTGGTACTGTACCCTAGCCTGGAAATTAGTTAATCATTAATAGAAAGGAATATGTAATTTAGGCATTAATTAACTTCTTTTGAGCATAATCTAGAACTATGGTACCTGGGCAAGACCAGTTGAAAAACAGAGGACCAGTGAAGAGCTGTGGTAGAACAGCCTAGTCCTTGGAAATGAACTGGTTGCACAACAGGACACTTATGCACTTGGAGAAAAAGTGTAGCACTTAACTTGCAGGAAGAACACCTCCACCCATTAAAGAAACTTCCACTTTAGCAACTATATTGTTGGCCTGCTGGGAAAGTAATTTTGGACCTGGGTCCATCAGTGCTGATGGTGTGCATGAGGGTAGTGTCCACAACTGGTGTGCACACTCCCCTCCTGTGGCTGAATAGCACTAATACCAATGAGAACACCAGGGAGGTGAAATGAAGGAACATCAGCTGCCAGAAGCCACCAACCATACATTACTCACTCATCAATAAAACTTCCTGCAAGAGTCATAGATGGAATTGCTGGATAAACATCACACTCACTCAGTGATCTTAAGTAAGCAACTCCATTATTTGAATACTAGATTTCTACAGAATGGGACAGATCAATTAAGTGCCATGATGAGGAAGGTGCTAGTTTATGCATTGTAGTCTATGGAGAAGTAGTTTGGGTTGGTCTGCTCAGCTATAGCTCAACCAAATAGAAGCTCCAAACCCAGAGGCAACACAAACAGGACTGTTTGTCACACAACCACCACATACAAGCTAAATGAATGCCTTGTAGTGAAAGAATAACCTTGTGCACTTCTGGAGTATATCAAAGAGGCCAATAGGTCATTACCATTCACTTACTGGTCCAGGCTGTGAAACTGGATCTAGTTCACAATTAAAGACAGCTCAGCAATGCATGATTAACCAAAAGTTTTATTTTTCTTTCCAGCACACAGCTTTAACCAGACAATCAGGAAGACCTGGTTCATCCATCATTCTTATGATCCCTGCTTCACAACTACTGACCCTTTGGTGTAGTTAAGGCCTTTGTAGAAACCACTGGTATCAAACTCAAGCACACTCCCATTCCTACAGGTGACTTTAACAATTCCCTTGTATGGAAGATCAACATTCGCATGACCGAGTGTGATGGCAACTTCCATGGTCTTCCCTGCAGGGACTTGGATCTTGAATGACAGCTTCTCCGTTGTCTCTGTTTTGTTCTCCACCCCATAGGTATCTTGAACTCCCACTGTCCAGCTGAACCCAGTGGAAACCTCAGCTAGCTCCGGGATTCCTGCCTTCACTTGCATGTTGAAAGTGAACTGCATGTTGTTAGTGACGGACCATGAGGAGGTCTTGGTTATGGTTTTGGAGGTTTCCAGGGTGTATTCCTGGGCAACAGAGGAGCTGTTGGTGTACGTCATGGACTTGATCTCCTCCATGTTCACCTGGGGGACGACTTGGTTCAGAGTGGGGTACTCGATATCGGTCATGACTGTGGACTCGATGGAATTGATGAAGATGAAGCCCATGCCGTCAATGTCTGAGCCCGCCCTCCCGATGACCCCCAGGCAGATCCCAGAAGCCACATCTATGGGGTACTCCGTCTTCAGCCCCCACTCCGTCATTTTCACAAAGAACTCCCGGTTGCGGCTGGTCTTGAACTTGATGGCTCCCAGGCGGGTCCCAGCTCCGTTCCCCCACAGAGAGAGGGAGGCGAAGAACTCGCCGGGTTCGAACTTGAACTCCTGGTAACCTGTACCTGGTGCACCAAACTGTCGGACCTCCCCATTGGTCAGCCAGATCTTCACAGCCTTCACCTGCCAGCCCCCTACCCACACACCAATCTTCTCCAGCGTGGCACCGTCATTCTGGCCATCAAAGGAAAAGGCATTGCCTCCATGACCACCAATTATATGCACAGTTGTTGGGTAAGCCATGTAGACCTGGGAAGGAGAAGGGACATTGTTACTGCATGAGGACATTGAGAGCATAGCCAAGGCCTGGGATAAGCAAGAAAATTTGCACAGCATTTAGACCTAGGCATCTTTGGAAAGGCACGTCATGTTATTAAGAAACATCTGCCAACTCAAAACCACTGGGCAGCACAAGGCCTTCTGTACAATCCTTGCATCAACTTAAAGGGGCTCCTACAGACATCAAGACTTGGATTGTAATTTAGGACAAGACACCAGTTAACCCCAGCTGGCATTTATTGTGATCAATTTAAGTCTTTTCTTGCAATTTCAAGTCCCCCACTTCGCTGCATGAGATTTTCAGACGCAGTTAGTATTCAGCCCCAACATTTACAGCACTTGTGCTGAACCCAAAACGCTAGTGTGCATCTTCATATCCAGGCTTAACATTATATCCCTCAACTTCATAACCAAGAGAAGCTCCTGTGGCTTCAGCAATACTTACAGAAGGTTTTCCGGCCGCTCAGTGGAGGGATGGTCCTGATGGTGGTGGTTTTGCCTTTATTTTAAGGAAGAGAAGTTAAGAACAAGTGAGGTGTAGCAGTTTCAACCCTACTAGGGAACATGTGAAGAGGCAAAAGGTCTAAGCTCAGTCTAGGTCCCAATTATCTAGGTATCATTAGTGACCCAAAATGCATTACTGCATAACCAGTAGTTAGGCATTAATGGAGCTTCCAGTAGTGATCCATGGCTTATACATGACCCCAATACAAGGGCAGTCTAGGAACCTAGAACATTTCTAAACAAGCATAACTGCAAAAAGGTTACAGGCACAATCTGGGGTGAACCCCAATTACCCCAGTAGGCAGTGATGCATCCAATATACATATCACAGTGAAAATACAGCTATATGCATATTTATATACACACACACACTGCCACAATGTATAATCAACATTGAATTGCAACCACAATAATTTTGATGTAGTGTTTATGAATATCTAACAATGCCTCCAATACAGCATGTGTGCAACAACTAGGAGTATGACCACAATCTGCATTAATTAAATTATATTTACAGTATGTAATTTATACAGCTTTGTATAGTGGTTTTGTAGAGGGGGTCTTGCTACCTGCCTGAAATTTTTTTTGCAAAATGATTGTTTGAATGCCTCTAGATTTTCCATTTTTATTTTCTCAAGAAAAGTTGATATCATTTCCTGGACAACCCATGCCCATCACGGCCAGCGCCCTGGGGAAAAATAAATCTGTAGTGAGACATCTGAAATTCTGAGGGGTGGGGGATATTTCAGTTGAAACCGAGCTGTACACTGCAGCTGCCCAAATTAAATCTCATAACTATGCCATTGATTAGTGCTTCATGATAGAAGACAACAACAAGCAATCTGGTATTTAGCAATGGCATTGTTGCCCTTTCAAACTTTGGGTACTCTTCAATTAGGACAGACTTTATTGCTCAATTACTATGATGCAAGCTACATTTAATGCATTGAATAAGCTTTGAGCTTAGTAAACCTTAATGGTTATTGTCTTAGATTATATTCAGAAGGGTTAATCATTTGAGTACTAATATGATCAAGTCTAGTCCTAGCTGCAGTGCCTAAGTCCCACCCAACAGCAACAGAAAAATAAAGGAGCACACAATGGGTTATTTGAAGAATGTGTATGCAAGGCTGGGGGCCAGGAAGTCTGGACACTGAAAATGATGGGTTACTGGTTCCAACTGTTAGGACAATTAGGGCTCTGCAAGTTGTGGACAGTAAAAAGTCATATCCTCACATTGTAATATTTTCTTGGTAATATAGAAGTTGTACATTTGAATCAAAGTGCAGTTTTGTGTTAGATATTAGCATGTTCACATAATCAGTTTGTGTTCATCATTACTATATATTCTGCCATCTTACTAGAATTTGCAGCTGAAGTTTAAGACTAGTTGCATTTATGATGATTGGCCATGTTGATTACAATATTGTATACAATCATGATTTGAACTACTAATTTTGTTAATTAGTACAAAGAATTGTGAATCATTGAATATTTCCAGAATAAATTTCTAAAGCAAGTCATTGGATTGATTTACTAGTCTTCGATGTATAATAGTCCTCAATTGTTACCCGTATAATAGAACTCCAACCATTTCTGTGTAGTTGACATAACGTTATACGTACAATACACTAGAAAATTCTAGATGTATTGCAGACCACAAATATACGTCCAAGGTATGCGGTTAATAGACGCATATTCTACATCTTTTACCCACTTGGACCCCACGGTTGCGTTTCAGTTAAACATTGCGAATCACTTGGGTTTGTCATGATAAAAGAGCGGCATTTTCTTGGTTTTTTTTAAAAAAAGAGCAAGCTCAATGTATTTTAACGGGGAGCCCCGTTAATTCAGGAAAAAAAAAATCCTGGAGCCCGCGTGGCTGAACCCAGAGCTTTGTCTTGTACGGGATTTCCCGTTCACGACCTTTCGAGTGCGTCAATGCTTCTGCCACAATAATCGTACCACTTTGGGACAAGAGTATTTTGCCCGCTGAAGACAGCGACGCAGTGGAAAGAGGTTCTCTATACGCGTATTGCTTTAGTTATAAAGGCACCACATTCACAAACTAAAAGAGCTTGTATCCGTGTTAAAATAGCGGTGCCAGTCCAGCAATACTTGTTCTTAGCGCCATATTAGCTCATAGACACACAAAACCAACACAACTCACCTGTAATTCAACACAACTCCCCGCATAACTATAACGTTGTGAAGATGCCTTATAAAGAGATTAAGGACAGCCCAGCATTTAAACACATTTAGACACACCTGCTGTCGATTGCTCGTAATTCACAAGGTATTTTATTTTGCTGGGGATATGGTATTTAGCTGCGCTAATCTATCAGTTGCAAACCTTAAGTGAACATTTTAGATACACGATCAAAGTCACACCGCATTCATTTTATAGGGCATGAAATCGCGGCAAGAAGCCGTTTTCTTTTTTTTAATTAGTAAGACAATTAAGTGGGCTCCACCGTCTTTAACCTTCAGATTCGCAACACTGGTACGACGAAACAAAGAATTCTAAGATTGCACTAAATTGTATTTGGAAAAAACACAGAAAAGTTTAGAAATCAAAGTGAGATTTAAATGTGAAGTAGTATTATCCAAGTATTAAATATTAGCAGTAGTATTCACCAAAATAACAGGAATACAGCATCTCAGTCCATTTAGGTCCCATACATAGGATTGTACTAGGCTTCAAAAACCAATAATTAAATGCAGTGTTTATGTGCAAAAAATACATTATTATTACTAACCAGATAAGTTAACCGTGAACATTTAAAGCCCTCCTTATACAGCACAATGTTTACTGGAGCAATTGAGCAACCATGTTGCTCATCCATAAGTTGTCCAACCCAATAACATCATAAAAACCCCAAAACAACTTAAGTCACACAGAGCAAGAATCACGACTTGATTCATATTAGAGACATATGTCGATTTTAGAGTTATGCAAAGAAACGGTTTAAATGTTTATTCCTGACCATAATAATTAAAGTTTCCAAAAATTCTCAAATTACATCAAGTAATCATCAATAAACGTTTGATACTGTTCAAGTAGGTAGCTGCTCCAACATGCATAGGCTGCAAAGGAACATGAAATGGTTTATTCCATTGTGAAAAAAGAAAAGATACACATTGTTTCGGCTATAGAGTCTTCTTTAGGTGTCGTCTTTTTCTGGTACGTGAAGACACCTGAAGATGGCTCCACAGCCAAATCATTGTGACTCCTTTCTTTTTTTTCAGCATGGAATAAACCTTTGCCAACTCTTGACATACCTACTAGAACAGGAAAGCAGAATATTGTCTGGATTATAGTTTCAATAAGGCATGCATCAGCATGTTTTAGTCTGTGACTAAAAATATTCCCTAGAGAAATGAATAACAATGTGAATTCATGCTGTTGCTGTGTTGGTTTTCCATTATCATTGCACTTTTGATTTTGATAACTCTGATTTGATGTGTTCAGAAATAAGAATTGAAAAATTGCCATATTACTAATTATTTTTTCTGGTAGTTCTTCGTTAATAATTTTGTTTGCTGCATATTTAGAAAGATGTTTGTTTATAAATCAATCAATCATATATTTTCTGTCAATTCAATTCAATTTATTTTAATATAGCACCTTTCACAACTAAGTTGCCCCGTGGTGCTTAACAAGGCAAGTGACCATACATATTGTGAATACAGAACAGAAAAACTAGCAGCCATATCACCCTGCTACTCACAACTGGGAGCCCACTGAAGCTAAGTGGGTGTGAGCCTGGTCAGTACCTGGATGGGAGACCTCCTGGGAAAAACTAAGGTTGCTGCTGGAAGAGGTGTTAGTGGGGCCAGCAGGGGGTGCTTACCCTGTGGTCCATATTGGTCCTAATGCCCCAGTATAGTGATGGGGACACTATACTGTAAACAGGCAATGTCCTTCAGATGAGATGTAAAACTGAGGTCCTGACTCTCTGTGGTTTTTAAAAATCCCAGGACGTTTCTCGAAAAGAGTAAGGGTGTCACCCCGGTGTTCTGGCCAAATTTCCCATCGGCCTTTACCGATCATGGCCTTCTAATAATCCCCCTCTATGAATTGGCTACATTACTCTGCTCTCCTCCCCACTGAGAGCTCATGTGTGGTGAGTGTTCTGGTGCACTATGGCTGCCATTACATCATCCAGGTGGATGCTGCACATTGGTGGTGGTGGAGGGGAGTCCCCATTACCTGTAAAGTGCTTTGAGTGGAGTGTCCAGAAAAGCACTGTATAAGTGTAAGCAATTATTATTATTAAAAAACCAGAAGACAACGGAGGTGTCATGCCCGACATTCATCCCCTAGAGGGCCCTCTGCTACTCCCGTCTTTAGTCCTGTGATTGTTGCTTTATTCCCCAGGTGTACCCTGTTATGTGTACTGTTATTTAAAGTCTAGCTCCTCCAGTCCTTGGGGCTCATCATTAGGGTAAGGATGTCACGAGGCCCACCTAGCACCAGGATACCCTACGTCCGTCTCCTGAGGGCATAGGCCTCATCCCCGACAACTCCCGCTTCCTGAGCCCGGGGTCTGGAGGAACTTGTCGTGGATCAGGTAGGTAGTTCTCAGAGAATTCTGTGCTTGGCCGAGAACTCTGCAGAATGCAGAGGCAAACAATCCAAAATCGTAATCCAAAGGGCGAGATCAAAAAGGGAAAAGTCAAGTCCAAAAACCAAGAAAGCCAACAAGGAAATAACGCGCACTAGAAAACTCTAAGAGGCTTTTCAATAGTGAGCAGGGTTGGGTGTGTGAGGGAGCTTTAAATACTGAAGGGAGAGGAATGTGGTTGGATAATTGGCTCAGGAGTGCGAATCTGTGGAATCAGGTGCCTGTGGGAATGTTATGGGTTCAGGTAGGAGTGAGAGCGTGAAACAGTGGGTTTGGGAATGTAGTGGGGTTTGCGAGGGCGAGTGCGGGACGTGACAGAACTTGCCCCGTCATCCTGTGACCTCCGTGTTTTCCGAGTGTTCGTGTTTTCCCCCTTCCCTGGGATTTTAACCTTGTTGCATCCCAGGATGGATTAATTGTTTATGGACTCTTGGACTGTGCCCTGACCTGCCTTTGGACCTGCTCGGATTTGGATGCCATTCCTCGTCTCCCTCGCTCACTGTCTCACGGATGGTCAGTGTTATTTTGTGCACCATTAAACCCCTGTGTGTTCTCCGATACCATGCCTCCTGTTTACTCCAGCTCTTACTGCATTGCATAGGGTCTACAACAAGACCCGACACGGACAACAGACACCGTGCGTAACAGGAGGAGAGGAACCAAAAACTCCTTAGTAAGAAGAAAAAATTAATGAGGGTATTAATCCATCCATCATGTCTTCTGTATGTCAGTACTCCATGCAGATCTCTGTAGACCAGCAAAACCCTCCTAAACAATAACTATAGCCACGATACCCCTCTTGAATTCATGGCAGTGATACATCATCCAACTCAGATGGTGCCCAGCCTGGGAACCATCTGGACATGTGAGGAGGAGAATAGGATAGTTTGGTCTGAACAGATGTATCTACCTGGTGGGCCAACACAGAGACACACAAAGGCATGTTCAGAGGCACCAGCAGCCATAGTTGCAGCAGGCTATTGTCACGCCCTCTACAGTTAGAGGATGCTCCTACTCTGTCCTGTCCCTAGTTTCCTGTGCCTTGCTTCTCATTCCGTCTCTGTCTGGGGCTATATATTTTCGGGTCATGCTTTCCTCCTCGCTCAGCATTGAGGTTCAGATGTCCTGAGACCCGCCTAGCACCAGGTCACCCCACATCCGTGGCCTGAGGGCATAGGTTTCTATACGACTCCTGAACAGCTGAGCCCGGGCTAACCCCCGTCCCGCCGCCACGTATAGGGTCTTTTTTCTCTCTCCTGCCATTCCACGGTTCGTCCCTTCCGACGTCCGTGACAGAATGCTGAGCCCTCTCCTGACCTCGCGAGCGACGCCTTTTGTCTTTCCACAGTGTTTTTTCCAGTTCTTCTATTCTAATCGCGGGATGCTACTCCCGACATCCATGCCTATGAGCTGGGCATTCAGCGGTATGCCGTCCCGACATCCGCGTACGAATACCTGGCTTTCCAGACTGGAATTTCTCAAGTATATTATTTGAATTCAAATATGATTGAAGTTGGGCCACAACTATTCTCTCAAGAATTTTAGATAGAAATGGGACATTTGAGATGGGCCTGTAGTTGTTAAGAACTTGTTAAGAACTTGTGGATCCAAATTTGGCTTCTTAAGGAGTGGTCTAAGAACCGCTACCTTAAATTGATCAGGTACGATGCCTCATGCAAGGGACGTGTTCATCATACTGTACCAATTATAAGCTCTGCCAGCACTTCGAGGGAATCTTTGCACTTCAAGGGAATCTTTGACTAGCTGAGTGGGGATGGGATGGGATCCAGTTAACAGGTGGTTGACTTTGTCTTAATAATTAATTATTTGAGTTCTTGTTCACTAACTAATTGAAGAACACTAAAGGGGTGCGCATATTGTGTCTGTACAAGACTTCTTTGCGGCTTATTTGATTGTGTTTGAAGTCTGATGGTGTTCATTTTATCGCTACTAAAGTTAGATGGTACTATAGAATCGGTCTTATTTGTAAGATTAGCTTTTGACTTAAATAGGTAGCGAGGGATATTTTTATTGCTTTCTGTAAGTTCAGAGTAGTAAGCTGAATGAGCTCTACATAGGAACAAGTAATAGGTTTATTCCATGCTGAAAAGAGAAGAAAGAAAACAAAGTTTCGGCTGTGGAGCCTTCTTCAGGTGTCTGAAGAACACCTGAACACCTGAAGAAGGCTCCATGGCCGAAACGTTGTTTTCTCAATATGCTCTCAATATCCTCATGCAGTACCAATGTCCCTTTTCCTTTCCAGGTCTACATGGCTTACCCAACAACTGTGCATATAATTTTCAGGTATGGAGGCAATGCTTCCTTTGATGGCCAGAATGATGGAGCCACGCTGGAGAAGATCGGCGTGTGGGTAGGGGGCTTGAAGGTAAATGCTGTGAGGATCTGGCTGACCAATGGGAAGGACCGAGAGTTTGGCACTCCAGTCACTATGATTTGGCATTAAGCAAATTGTACAATGCAGTTTTTCACCCTTAAGTTAGTATGGACTTCCTTTTAGCTAGATCAGGGTTCCAGCACTTCAAAACCTGAAATCTTCGGGAGTGGTAATAACAATCTATCTATTTAGATAGAGTAAGATCTATTTTTCATTAAATCAGAGTAACAAAACATCTACATAAAAGCATCTAAATAAACATTACAGGGAAGTTGGATTCACATGTAGCCTAGTTTGATTTCATTAGCAAAGGTATGACAACAATTCTAAGTAATTTGAACAATTAATTTCAATTAATTCTGTAATGTTTGTATGGATCCTAGGTTTATATTGTTTGGGGCTTGTAGAGCAACATATTCATTTCTATTTTGTAAATTTCCCCTTTTGCAGATTTACAACAAAGGACCAAACAGCACGGTGTTGCCGAATTATTTAAGATAAAAAATAATTAAATGAACCATTTACTCATCCACCCATGAGTTTTCTAACCCCTTCTTGGAATTCAGGGTCATGGAGTAGCTGGAGTCTATCCCAGAAATCAACAGGCACAAGGCAGGACATACCCTGGGTGGGACCCCAGTCCATTGCCAGGTCCACAAAGACACAAACACAGAGGTGCACAAACTCACACCAGGGCCAATGAGCCTACCAGGATGGTTTAAGACTGGGGAAAGAGGGCCACCTGGAGGACAATCACACATTCTAGGAGAGAACATGCAAACTCCACACAGAGGGCACTCCAGGTCCAGAACTGCATGCAGAGCCCCAGCACTCCTAATCACTACACCACCATTAAGTCGATTATGAAGCAAAAATAGAAAAGAAGATGATATGATGTCAAATGAATTGCCTTGCTATTTTTCTTCCTGCCACATTCTCCCACGTACAGTATCTCTGAAACAATTGCAGTTGGAGAAACAAGATTATATTTCCATGTAACTTCTAGAGGTAATAATGTACACAGTTGTTTTGAAGTTGTCTCTTGAAGTGAAAAATTAAGCAATACATAACGAAAGAACAAAAGTCTGCCAAAACACACGGACAGAACCAATATGATTGATTGATTGATTTATAGACAAACATCTCTTTAAATATGAACCAAGAAAAATTATTAACAGAGAACTAAAACAATAATTAACCAGTAACATGCCAGTTTTGCAATTCTAATTTCTGAACACATCAAATCAAATTAATCTAATCAGAAGTGATTAGAAGAATGATAATGGAAAACCAACACAGCAACAGCATGAATTCACATTGTTTTTCACTCATGTAGGGAATATTTGTTGTCACATACTAGACCATACTAATGCCTGCCTTCAATTACATTGAAACTGTAATAAAGACAATACATCCCTCTTATAGTAGGTATGTCAAGTGTTGGCAAAGGTTTATTCCATGCTGAAAAAAAGAAAGGAGTCACAATGATTTGGCTGTGGAGCCATCTTCAGGTGTCTTTAGTACCAGAAAAAGACGACACCTAAAGAAGGCTCTATAGCCGAAACAATGTATATCTTTTCTTTTTTCACCATGGAATAAACCTTTTCATGTTCCTTTGCAGCCTATGCATGTTGATGCAGCTACCTACTTGAACTAGATCAAAAGTTCATTATTACTTGATGTAATTTGAGAATTTTTGGAAAGTTGAATTATTGTAGTCAGAAATAAACATTTAAACTGTTTCTATACATAACTCTGAAAATGATATATGTCTTTAATATGAGGGCTCCATATGATGTTATTGGGTTGGACAACTTATGGATGAGCAACATGGTTGCTCAATTTCTCCAGTAAATATCATGCTGAATAAACAGGGCTTTAAATGTTCATATTTAATTGTATATTTAATTAAACCTTGTAAGTAATAATAATGTATTTTTTGCACATAAACACTGCATTCAATCATTGGTTTTGGCAGCTTAGTAGAATCCTACGTATAGGACCTACATGGACTGAGATGCTGTGTTCCTGTTATATTGGGTGAATTCTACTACTGATATTTAATACTACTTCACATGTAAATCTCACTTTGATTCCGAAGCTTTTCTGTGTTTTTCCGAAGAGCAATTCAGTGCAATCTAAGCTTCTTCTTTCCTCGTAGCAGTGTTGTGAATCTGAAGGTAAATGACGGTGGAGCCAACTTAATTGTCGAATTTAATTTTTTTTAAAAAAGAAAACCACTTATTGCCGCGATTTAATGCCCTACAAAATGAATGCGGTGTGACTTTGATCGTGTCTCCAAAACGTTCACTTAAGGTTTGCAACTGATAGATTACCTCAGGTAAATACCATCTCGCCAGCAAACAAATACCTTGTGAGTTACGAACAATCGAAACCAGGTGTGTCTAAGTGTGGTTAAAAACTGGAGTGTCCTTAATCCCTTTATAAGGCAGCTTCACAAGGCTAGAATTACACGGGGGGTGGTTCCTTTGAGTTATAGGTGAGGTGGTTATTTTATTATTATTTTTTAACTGTATTGTCAGGAAAATATTGCTGGACTGACTCCGCTATTTTAACACGAATACAAACACTTTTGGTTTATGTGCATGTTGTGCCCCAAGCACGTTGCTTGTTTCAGCTAAAGCAATACGCGTATAGAGAACCTCTTTCTGTTGCGCCGCTGTCTTCAGCGGACAAATATGTTTGAGGACCGTGGTGGTACTGTAGGTCCTGTACGATTGCTGTGACTGAAGTATTGACGCACTTTTAAACGGTCGTCGTGAACGGCGCTTCTGGTATAAGAAAAAGCTTTGGGTTCAGCCACGGGGGCTCCAGGAGTATTCAGAATTAACGGGGCTTCCCGTTAAAATACAACATTTGAGCTCGCTTTTCTTTTTTTTTTTAGTGTAGGTGTCTCATGACAAATCGGAGTGACTCGCAATGGTTCAATTTTTAACTGAAATGCAACGGTGGAGTAATTGGAGTTCACCCGCGGTTGTGCCTGTAACGTTTTGGCAATCGTCACTTGTGGCCACTGTTTGTTAAGAAGTATGTTCCATTGGGCTTCTTATTAGGGTCCTAGACAGCCCTTGTATTGGTGTTGTGTATAAGGCAATGGATCACTACTGGGAGCTCCATCAATGCTTAATTCCTGGTTATGTACTAATGAAACCCAGGTAATTGGGACCTGGATTGAACTGAGACCTTTTGCTTCTTCAAATGTTCCCCAAAAGGGTTGAAACTGCTACACCTCACTCCTGTCCTTTTTGAATTGCTTTGTTCCCAACCTCTGACTTTTAATTTCAGGCAAAACCACCACCAGGACCATCCCTCCACTGAGCAGCCAGAAAACCTTCTGTAAGTATTGCTGAAGACACAGGAGCTTCTCTTGGCTATCAAGTTGAGGGATAGGATATCCATTTCCCTTCAGGATCAATAGTCTTATCTATCAAGCTCTGATATGAACATGTGTACACCAGCGTTGTATGGTTCAAGCACAAGTGCTGTAAATGCTGGGACTGAAAATGGTTGGAAATGGGTAGCCGAGCCCCGCTAACTCTGTCTGGAAATCTCATGCAGCAACATGGGAGGCTTGAAATTGCAAGGGAGGACCGCAATTGGTCACATGCAGTGCTGGCTGGGGTTAAGTGGTGTCTTCTCATTTATTGGAGAATCCAAGGCTCTGCTTCTGTAGGAGCCCCTTTTAGCAAATGTGGTATGTAGAGATGGCCTAGTGCTGCTCAGTGTTCTTAACAACCTGGAGTATTTTTCCAAAAGATGCCTAGGTCTAAATGCTGGACAGTTTCCTTGCTTATCCCAGGCCTTGGCTATGCTCTTGATATCCTCATGCAGTACCGATGTCCCTTCTCCTTTCCAGGTCTACATGGCTTACCCAACAACTGTGCATATAATTGGCGGGCATGGAGGCAATGCCTTTTCCTTTGATGGCCAGAATGACGGTGCCACGCTGGAGAAGATTGGTGTGTGGGTAGGGGGCTGGCAGGTGAAGGCTGTGAGGATCTGGCTGACCAATGGGGAGGTCCGAGAGTTTGGGAAACCAGGTACAGGTTACCAGGAGTTCAAGTTCGAATCTGGCGAGTTCTTCACCTCCCTCTCTCTGTGGGGGAACGGAGCTGGGACCCGCCTGGGAGCCATCAAGTTCAAGACCAGCCGTAACCGGCAGTTCTTTGTGAAAATGACTGACTGGGGGCTGAAGACGGAGTACCCCATAGATGTGGCTTCTGGGATCTGCCTGGGGGTTATGGGACGGGCAGGCTCAGACATTGACAGCATGGGCTTCATCTTCATCAATTCCATCGAGTCCACGGTCATGACCAACATGGAGTACCCCACTTTGAACCAAGTCATCCCCCAGGTGAAAATGGAGGAGATCAAGTCCATGAAGTACACCAACAGCTCATCTGTTGCCCAGGAATACACCCTGGAAACCTCCAAAACCATAACCAAGACCTCCTTGTGGTCTGTCACCAACAACATGCAGTTCACCTTCAACATGCAAGTGAAGGCAGGAATCCCGGAGCTAGCTGAGGTTTCCACTGGGTTCAGCTGGACAGTGGGAGTTCAAGATACCTATAAGCTGGAGAACAAAACGGAGACAACGGAGAAGCTGTCATTCAAGATCCAAGTCCCTGCAGGGAAGACCATGGAAGTTGCCATCACACTCGGTCATGCGAATGTTGATCTTCCATACAAGGGCACTGTTAAAGTCACCTGCAGGAATGGGAGTGTGCTTCAGTTTGACACCAGCGGTGTCTACAAGGGCCTCAACTACACCAAAGGGTCAGTAGTTGTGAAGGAGGGATCATAAGAATGATTGAGCAATGTTGCAGATTTGTCTTGCCATTGTGGTTGGGTAAAATGCTAAAAATAAAATCAGATGCGAACATGCATTGTTTTCAATGTCTCTTCATTACAAACAAGATCCACTTTTACGGACTCTTTTTTTTTCCCATCTTTGTTCCAATTCAAATATTCCGAGAGGGAGAGTTGTCCCAAGACAAAATTCTTTCATTATAATACTAGTTAGTTTTCATATTGGTTGTGACTTAGCTGGCTGTTGGCTATCCTGGCTGTGCTGCTTCTGGGGTTGGTGCTTTTGTCATTCTATCTGAATAGACACTCTAACTACTGCCATTCTGAGAACTAAACCTTTAGTGATCAATATAGCTTCTTATTAATTGTGGCATTTAAGTGGATCTTTCCTTTTTTTGCCATGGAATAAACCTTTTCTTGTTCCTTTGCAGCCTATGCATGTTGTCACAGCTACCTATGTGAACTAAATCAAAAGTTTGTTACTTGATGTAATTTTAGAGTGTTTGGAAACTTGAATTAGTTTACTTAGGAATAAACATTTAAACTGTTTCTATGCATAACTCTAAACTTGACATGTCTTTAACATGAGGGCTACATATGATTATATTGGGTTTGATAACATACGGATGAGCAACATGGTGCGTATTACATGCTCCAGTAAACAATTGGCTGTATAAACAGGGCTTAACATTTTAAACCCACTTACAAAACTCAATTATACACCCATGGTACTAATTGTGAAACCTGGCAGTAAGCTATAAACTGCACACACAAGTAACAAAATAATGTTGAATACAGTCAGATAATGTTGGATTTAAAACAGTTGTTGGAGTGTTTGATCTTTAACGTCTTAAAAGATTTTAAACTTCTCAAGACAATATAGCTGGATTTCATTCTCAATCACTTATCAAAAACAATCTAACTTGGGTCTGAGTCTTCAAGATGATGAAAATAAAAATAAGGTTTAACAGTCCGATAACCTTTCATTTAAAACACTTTTGATCAAAGTAAGATTTAAAATTTCAGTGAGGCAATAGTAGGATCTCACTCCATCCATCTCAATCAATTGTCATAAAAAAACATTGAATTTGTTGCAAATCCAAGGTAATCTATAGTTATATACTATAGGTATATAGTAAGTTGACTATCCATTTTCTAAGATGGACATTTTTCCCAAGTCTCCTTCTGTTGTCCCTGCATCTCCAGGACAAACTGTCACTCTGAAGTGCTCCGTTATGGGTGATAATGTCGGTGAAACAGGTGTAAACTGGATTTGTCTGTCAGCTGGGAAGATTCCCAAGGGTGAGAAAAGTACACTTCTCCCATGAGATCTACATGACTGCAGTGTCAGATTGATTTGTGTCATCCAGGCTACCTGAGGACCAGCTTTCTTCTCACTGTCAATGAGGAAAGTGCCAACTATTTCTGTTTTTATCACACAGCTTGTGAACCGATATAAGGAGAAGAAAATCAAACATCCGGCTTTGGAGATGGCAGAGGAACCCATCTACATAGCACTAATGGACATAATTCAAGCTTCTGCATCTATACCCATCTTCTAAGTGTTACCATTATCTTATGTATAAACACAACATATTAGTCCAAATGCTAAGTATACTCTATACTTTGGAATACTCTAAATGTTTAGTAACATGGGATCTGGGTTGAAATCACAGGGTGTAATTTGGCACTGTACCCTAGACCAGACCCTTCTTAATAGAAAGGCACATGCATATGCAATTTAGACATGAACTTGTCTTTGGAGCATAAGGAAGAACTAGAGTAACCAGGCTAGACCAGTTGAAAAACAGAGGACCAGCAAAGAGCTGTGGGACAACAGCCCAGGTTCTTGACCTTGATAATGAGCTGGTGGTACAATAGAACACTTATGCACTCGAAGCAAAAAAAAAAACAAAAAAAATTAGCACTTGACTTCTTTGCAGGAAGAAAGCCTTCACCCATATAAGAATCCTCCACTTTAGCGACTGTATTGTTGTCCTGCTTGCAAAGCAGTTTTGGACCTGGCGTCATCAGTGCAGATGGTGCTCTACTCCCCAGTGGTGTGCACACTCCCCTCATGTGGCTGAATAGCAGGTTACCTTAACAATACCCTTGTATGGAAGATCAACATTTGCATGACCAAGTGTGATGGCAACATCCATGGTCTTCCCTGCAGGAACTTGGGTCTTGAATGAAAGATGCTCAGTTGTCTCCATTTTGTTCTCCACACTATAGGTGTCTTCAGTTCCCACTGTCCAGCTGAATCCAGAGGAAACCTCAGCTAACTCTGGGATTCCTGCCTTCACTTGCATGTTGAAGGTGAACTGCCTGTTGTTGGTGACGGACCATGAGGAGGTCTTGGTTATGGTTTTGGAGGTTTCCAGGGTGTACTCCTGGGCAACAGAGGAGCTGTTGGTGTACTTCATGGACTTGATCTCCTCCATTTTCACCTGGGGGATGACTTGGTTCAGAGTGGGGTACTCCATGTTGGTCATGACTGTGGACTCGATGGAATTGATGAAGATGAAGCCCATGCTGTCAATATCTGAGCCTGCCGGTCGGTGCCAGTCACTCGGATTTGTCAACCTGCTTTGATTAGACACCTGCACTCAAAAAAAAATCTAGTGCAAATCCAGCATTTTAACGGGGAGCCCATTAATTCTCAATAAGCTTCATCTTGTACGGGAATATCTGTTCACGACGACAGTTGAAGTGCGTCAATACTACAGTTACAGCATTCGTACAGGACATACAACAATAGTCCTCAAACGTTATTTGTCCGCTGAAGACAGCGACACAGCAGAAAGAGGTTCTCTATACGCGTATGGCATCAGTTAGAAAAAGTAATTGAGGCACCACGTGCACACAAACTAAAAAAAGTGCTTTTATTCGTGTTAAAATAGCGAAGCCAGTCTAGCAATATTTTCCTTAGCGCCATATTAGCTCTTAAATATGGACAAAATCAAACGATTAACAATAACACTCAAAACTCTAACCACCTCAGCTGTAGTTCAAAGGAACTGCCAGTGTAACTCTAACCTTGTGAAGCTGCCTTATGAAGGGATTAAGGACACTCCATCTTTTAAACACACTTAGACACACCTGCTGTCGATTGCTCATAATTCACAAGGTATGTTTTTGCTGCGAGATGGTATTTACCTGCGCTAATCTATCAGTTGCAAACCTTAAGTGAACGTTTTGGAGACACGATCAAAGTCACACCGCATTCATTTTGTAGGGCATTAAATCGCGGCAATAAGCGGTTTTCTTTTTTTTAAATTAGTAAGACAATAAAGTTGGCTCCACCATCATTTACCTTCAGATTCACAACACTGCTACGAGGAAAGAAGAAGCTTAGATTGCACTGAATTGCTCTTCGGAAAAACACAGAAAAGCTTCGGAATCAAAGTGAGATTTAAATGTGAAGTAGTATTAAATATCAGTAGTAGAATTCACCCAATATAACAGGAACACAGCATCTCAGTCCATGTAGGTCCTATACGTAGGATTCTACTAAGCTGCCAAAACCAATAATTAAATGCAGTGTTTATGTGCAAAAAATACATTATTATTACTTACAAGGTTTAATTAAATATTCAATTAAATATGAACATTTAAAGCCCTGTTTATTCAGCATGATATTTACTGGAGCAATTGAGCAACCATGTTGCTCATCCATAAGTTGCCCAACCAAATAACATCATATGGAGCCCTCATATTAAAGACATACATCATTTTCAGAGTTATGTATAGAAACAGTTTAAATGTTTATTCCTGACTACAATAATTCAAGTTTCCAAAAATTCTCAAATTACATCAAGTAATAATAAAGTTTTGATCTAGTTCAAGTAGGTAGCTGTGTCAACATGCATAGGCTGCAAAGGAACAAGAAAAGGTGAAAAAAGAAAAGATACACATTGTTTCAGCTATAGAGCCTTCTTTAGGTGTCGTCTTTTTCTGGTACGTGAAGACACCTGAAGATGACTCCACAGCCAAATCATTGTGACTCCTTTCTTTTTTTTCAGCATGGAATAAACCTTTGCCAACACTTGACATACCTACTAGAAGAGGGGTGTATTGTCTTTATTACAGTTTCAATAAGGCAGGCATTAGTTTGTTCTAGTATGTGACAACAAATATTCCCTACATGAGTGAAAAACAATGTGAATTCATGCTGTTGCTGTGTTGGTTTTCCAGTATCATTCTTCTAATCACTTCTGATTAGATTAATTTGATTTGATGTGTTCAGAAATTAGAATTGCAAAACTGGCATGTTACTGGTTAATTATTCTGGTAGTCCTCCATTAATAATTTTGTTTGCTTCATATTTAGAGAGATGTTTGTTTATCAATAAATCAATCAATCATATTTTTTCTGTCCTTGTATTTTGGCAGAATTTTGTTCTTTATGTATTGCTATATTTTTCACTGCAAGAGACAACTTCAAATGAACTGTGTACAATATTACCTCTGGATGTTATATAGAAATTTCATCTTGTTTCTCAAACTGCTTATCTTTCAGAGATACTGTACATGGGAGAATGTGGCTGAAAGAAAACTACTAAGGAAATTCATTTTACATTATACACCTTTTCTATGTAGCTTCATACATGATTAATGTGGGTGGCGTGGTGGTGCAGTGATTAGCATTGCTGCCTCACAGTGCTGGGGCTCTGCATTTAGTTCTGGACCTGGAGTGCTATCTGTGTGGAGTTTGCATGTTCTCTCCTTGACTGTGTGATTTTCCCCCTAGTCTAAAATATAAACTGGTAGGTTCACTGGCCCTGGTGTGAGTGTGTGCATGTCTGTGTGTCGGTCCTGCAATGGACTGGTGTCCCATCCAGTATATACCCTGCCTTCTGCCTGTTGCTTACTGGGATGGACTCCAGCTGCTCTGTGACCCGGAATTGAAAGAAGTCGTTAGAAAATTAATGACTGCATGACTAAATAGCTCATTTTAATACATTTCTTATCTGACATTATTTGGTAACACTGTGTTGTTTGGTCATCTGGAATAAATCTGCAAACGGGGAAATTTTAGAAAATAGAAATTAATATGATGCTCTTCAAGCCCAAAGCAATGAAAATGTAGGGTCCATACATAAATTACTGCATTAATTTAATTTAATTGTTCAAATACTTTGAATTGTTGTCATGCCTTGCCATGCAAATGAAATAAAACAAGGCTACATGTGAATCCAACTTCCCCATAATGTGTTTTAGATACTTTTATTTAGCCCACCCTCGTGTTACTCTGATTTATAATATATATATATATATGACCTCTGTTGGGTGTTATTACCACCCCTGAAGATTTTAAAGTTTGGACGTGCTGGAATCCCATTCTAGCTAAAAGGAAGTCTATATTAACATACAGGTGAAAGACATTGTATATTTTCTTAATGTGAAATCATAGACTTAAGCCCTGTAAATGCTGGCTAACATTTTAAACCCACTTACAAAACAATTATACACCCATGGTACCAATTGTGCCACCTGGCAGTTTTCTAAAATCCGTACACTTCAAGTAACGGAATTTTAAACACAGTCAGATAACTTTGGATTTAAAAAACTTTTGATCAAAGTAAGATTTAAAATTTCAGTCAAGAAATAATAGGATCTCACTTCATGCATCTCAATCAATTGTCATCAAAAACCCATCTAATTTTGATGCATATCCAAGGTAATCTCTGGATATATGCTAGGATCAGGGCAGATGATACTCTTCTCTCCCGTGGTGTACACACTCCCCTCATGTGGGTGAATAGTTCTAATGCCAATGAAAACACCAGGGAGGTGAAGTGAGGAAACCACCAGCTGCCAGAAGACACTGAGTCCACATGTATATTAAGGAACATTGGTCAGTCCTCTACCAACAACACTTCCTGCAAGAGTCATACATGAAATTACTGGATAAACATCACGCTCACTCAATGATCTTAAGAAAGCAACCATATTATTTGAATGAATGATTGTAACAGAACAGGACAGATCTGTAATTAAGTGCCATGTTCAGGAAAGTGCTAGTTTACGTTTGCCTGCTCAGCTATAGCTCAAACAAAGAGAAGATACAAACAGGACTGTGTCATAAAAATAACCACCACATACAAGCTAAATGAATGCCTTGTAGTGGAAGTGAAACCTTGTGCACTCCTGGAGTATTTCAAAGAGGAAGGTGGTTAATAGGTTATTACCATTCACTTACTGGTCCAGTCTGTGAAACCAGATGTAGATCACAAAGACAGCTGAGAAATGCATGTTTGATTTGAAAGGTTTTATTATACTTTCCAGCACGTTGCTATAACCAGACGATCAGAAAGACCTGGTTCATCTATCATTATGATCCCTGCTTCACAAATACCGACTCTTTGGTGTAGGTGAGGCCTCTGTAGACACCGCTGGTTTCAAAGCCAAGCACACTTCCATTCCTGCAGGTGACTTTAATAATACTCTTGTATGGAAGATCAATATTCGCATGACCGAGTGTGATAGCAACTTCCACGGTGTTCTCTGCAGGGACTTGGATCCTCAATGACAGCTTCTCCGTTTTTTCCATTTTGGTCTCCACCCCATAGGTATCTTGAATTCCCACTGTCCAGCTGAACCCAGTGGAAACCTCAGCTAGCTCCGGGATTCCTGCCTTCACTTGCATGTTGAAGGTGAACTGCATGTTGTTGGTGACAGACCACGAGGAGGTCTTGGTTATGGTTTTGGAGGTTTCCAGGGTGTACTCCTGGACAACAGAGGAGCTGTTGGTGTACGTCATGGACTTGATCTCCTCCATGTTCACCTGGGGGATGACTTGGTTCAGAGTGGGGTACGCGATATCGGTCATGACTGTGGACTCGATGGCATTGATGAAGATGAAGCCCATGCAGTCAATGTCGTAGCCCTACCTCCCACTAACCCCCAGGCAGATCCCTGAACCCACATCTATGGGGTACTGCCCCCAGTCGGTCATTTTCACAAAGAACTCCCAGTTGCGGCTGGTCTTGAACTTGATGGCTCCCCGGCTCCATTCCCCTACAGAGAGAGGGAGGCGAAGAACTCGCCGGGTTCGAACTTGAGCTCCTGGTAACCTGTACCTGGAGCGCCAAACTCTCGGACCTCCCCATTGGTCAGCCAGATCTTCACAGCCTTCACCTGCCAGCCCCCTACCCACACACCGATCTTCTCCAGCGTGGCACCGTCATTCTGGCCATAAAAGTCAAAGGCATCGCCCCCGTCTCCTCCAATTACATACAAAGTTGTTGCCATGTTGACCTAGAAAGGAGAAGGAACATCAGTACCGCTTTGACAGCGTAGTGAAGGCCTGGGATGAGCAAGAAAAACCTGAACAAATGTTGAATAGTTCACTTTAAACAAAGTCATATTTCATATTCAGAAGACGGTCATTAAAACAGACTTCTGACCCAAACATGTTCCCTTTCCAGCCACATCAACTTTATAACCACCAGGAGCTCCTCTGGCTTCAGCAATACTTACAGAAGGTATTCTGGCTGCTCATTGGAGGGATGCTCCTGGTGGTGGGTCTGCCTTAAAAAGAGAAAAAGCACAAGATAAAAGAGGAAAGGTCAAGAAAATGTTAAGGGGCGCAAATGGATACAGGCAAGGTACAGAGTTTCAAAGGTTTCTGGAAGCACATGTGAAAAGGCAAGAGGTCTAAACCCAACTAAGGTCCTAATTATCTAGTCACTCCTGAAGGACCTGCATGCGTTACGGTCTCATTACCAGGTAAGCATTGCTGGACCTCAAGCACTGTCAGTGGTAAGCCATGCTTCACAGGAAGCACCTGGAATGGCTCATTGATGAGAAATTCCAAGAACCCCTTAAGGGAAGCCCACTTTGAACAAATTGCAATTGTGAAAATATTGCCATGACCAAGCATGAACTTCATGATGGTTTTTGTGTACAATCACCCTGCATTTTTTTAATGAGCAAAACAAAATCGTTGTAGTCCATCCTATTAAGCTTAGACACTGTTTTTTTTTGTGACGGAGTTCTATGTCCAATTTTATCGGGGCAGCTGAATTTCTGGAGCCTGCATGGTTTAGCACTTCCAGCGCATTTTCGTGTACATGAATTCCCTACAGCTACAACATCCATACCGGACTTACCAGTACGGTAGGTCAGATTTATATCTTAATTGCACAAAACAGCACCTTAGTCTCAAAATAAATAAGCATCTCTATGCGTTGAGAGAAAGCAATTGCTACACTACATGCACATAAAGTAATCTTAGCTAAAGTCTAAAAACATTTTCCCGTGCCCCGCTCACCCTGAAAACAAGCCCATAGCAACTCCCAGAAAAGGAGAAAAACAAACCGCAAGCCACCTAAAACATACCTATAGTTCAGACTAATTCCTCGTATAGTTCAAACGTTGTGAAGCTGCTTAATAAAGGATTAGAGCAGCCCATCGTCAGAACAGAGATGCACCTGTTGGAAATGTATTAATCTGTAAACTGTAAACCTTACGTGAGAATTTTGTAGACACGGTTGAAATTCACACTGTATGCATTTTACAAGATATGAAATCTTGGAAATGAGATGCGTTCGGATTTTATTTTAATGAATAAGAAAATTAAATTGTTGCCAAAGTTCGTTAGCATCAGATTCACAACACCACAACCCTCACAACCCTCCCTCATTTACAAGGAATGAACCAGGGAGGTGGCTGCAAAGCTGAAGCTGGGATGGAGGGAGGGGAGCTAGAAAAGATGCATGCAAAAACGTGGGCAGCCAAGGAGTATTTATATGTAGGGGATGGGAAATACTAGATCAGAATATGACCTCTTCTTAAACATCTGTTTAATAACACAATGAATTGCATTTTATGCCAAGCGTAAAGAAACCAGGATGGTAAGATACGTTAATAACCCGAAAGAATGTCTTCTTATTGGCCGCTAGTTTTACACAAGCCCATTCACATTCTTCTATCTACCATAGCTCATTCCACTTTCCCAGTAGAGTTAGGATGCAACGGAGGCAGGAAAAATAAAATGTGTTTAACCATGGGATGTGTTTTTTTTTATCTGTTGCTTTATTGGGCTGCCATTTTAATTATTTTTTAACATTATTGGATGGAATGAAAACCTTACCAACAATAATGTTGACACGGCCCCTGCTCCGTATCCAGTGCTTAAGATAGCGGGATGCACTCAGTCAAGTGCAGTTAACAGGTTCGGTTCAACTGATACAAAATGTGGAAGAGGGGTTAAGATTTTCCAGATCTGTACTTTCTCCTGCAATCCAAACACATAATCTTACCCTTATGTTGAACCATGAACCTTAAGCCTGGCTTTCACCAAGTCTGGTCCGAACCAGCAAGAAAAATTTACAATGATATAAGATACGGTTTACAGTAATTGAATTACAGTAATTCTCTGCTGGAAAGCATATTAAATAAAAGTCGATCTTGAAAGTCTAACATAATATCAATACCTTTCAACTATCGTTAATGTATCCAATGGCCTCCTTTTATGTGTTGTTCATCTAAATATAAAATCATGAATCATAAAAACAAATCATACCCATTTGCCTGTGTATATTTGCATAACTTGAAACACAGATATTCTCACAAGATCCAGGAACAAATACTCTTGTTAGTGTTGTCTTACACATCTGGGCATCTGCTTTCTTCAGAACATACTTTCGGTGTGTGGCATTGGGCATGTCAAGACCCACTGGGAAGACAATTGTTCTTAAGAGCCATGTCTGATCTTTTAGTATCTTATCCGGGATGTTTTGACGATGTGTATTTGACATTCTGAAAAAAAAAATACAGAACAGAATTAGGCAGATGTAGAATAACCTATAATCTGTAAATTAATTTCAGCAACAATGCAAACAAATAATAAAGAGACAATTTTACCATTGTGAATTCAGATTCACCATGTAGGTTGATGAATATATAAGAACTATATCCAATAAAAAAAATATTATAACTGCTCAAAGAATCCCACATTATATGATACAATAGGTGGCTCTGTAGTTTAAGCACAACAGTCCATAGTTTATCCTGTTTTCCATGATGTTCAGCAAACAGAAAGCATATGACTCCTTTGTCAAGCCCTCTGCAGCCAGAGGGCGCTCCTTCTCTGTCCTGTCCCTAGTTTCCAGTCTGCTGTCCTTCCTGTCCCTCTCTTTCCCTTTGGCTATAAATTTCCGGGTCTTGCACTCTGTCCTGGCTCAGCACTGACCTTCGGATGTCCTGAGACCGGCCTAGCACCAGGGCGCCCCACGTCCGCTCCCTGAGGGCATAGGTTTCTATACGGCATTCCTGAACTCTTTGCACTAATGAGCCCGGGCCTTTTTCCCATCTCACCGCTACGCATATGGGTCTTTTTCCGCTCTCCTGCTCCCCACGGTTAGTCCCTTTGGACGTCCTTGACATCCTTCTCCTGGATGAGACATTCATATACAGTAGCTGGCTAGAGTGGAGCATCTGAGACACAGTACCTCACTCAAGGTTTAACCACAGTGTCTGCAACAGGGGCTCAAACCCACAACCCAGCAGTCACAAGTCAAGAGACTTCACCACTGCCCTGTATTACAATCTGATCAAGTAAAATTCAACAGAATCTTTATATCCATCCAAGAATGTTTTAAAGAATTTAAAAACAAAAAGGAAAAAAAGCAAGTGCCCCATATTACCGTTAATTCATTTGACCAAGCATATGGCTTGCTTCTTTCTGTGAAAAAAATTGTTAAAATAAATCATAATTTAATGTGCTTACTCTTTGAATACATATATTTGTGAACTAAAAGACTGAAATTATTGTGTTAAAAACGCTTTGATTCAAAGCAGAGAAGTAGAATTATTTCATTAACCATTTTATTAGAATTAATATAAAATATTCATCCTTATTAATTTCTAAGACTTGAAACAAGTGTGATTAGAAAATCCATGACATTTTTTTTGAGAACATGAATAAAGCAAAAGTGTTGGCTATTAGTTTTTACCAAGGATTAAAACTACAAAATATTGGTGAAAATTGTATTTAATAATATTCCATAGAGGAGGTAAATAAAATGTGAATTCAAGTTGTTGTTAGATTAGTTCAGAAATAAGTATTCAAAATGTATCGGGTTACTGTGTGATTATTTTGTATTAGCATCACATTAATACTTCAGTTTGGTTTACTTTTGGTCAGATGTTTATTTATTAATAAAAAAAAAAACCTCCAAATTTGCAAACCATGTATTTGTTTGAATTTTAGATGTATGTTTTCAAACGTAAAATATAATTTATGTTTTGCTGCTCCTTTCATAGCAAGAGACAGCTTCAAGACAGTCTATATACAACATTAACTCTAGATAGTTTACAGAATTATATGCTTGTTTCTCAAACCACTTATCTTTCCAAGATATGTGGAAGAAGGAAAATTACCAAGACAATACACTTGACATTATATCTCCAACCAGCAATACCAGTATCAGTAAGCCAACAGGTGGTATGACTTACTATCAAGTCAATGTGAATGTATTCTCTTCACTGTTTAAAGAGTAGGCAAAAACCTATGTAAATTACATGTTTCTGCAGTTTCACATCAAGATTAACCTATGTTTGAAAAGCCGTGTCATTTCTACTTATCAAAAAAAATATGGCGACAAAGACACTTGCTTAACCCAGGAATGCTCACTGAGATAGTGTTATACTTCATTTAAACAAAACACAAAACACGTGCTCCTCCAGATTATTTATTTCTTCCAAAAAGAGAAGTGTAATGATATTCTCCTGTTGTTAAAGTCAGTACTGCTCAGCATGGGACAATATTATTGCACATGTAATGCAAGATAGTAATATAGTTGGCAATATTATTCACAAATTAACTATTGTGTTTAAACCCAAGAATATTTTGTAGAAACGCAATAATTTTCTCATTTAAATGCAATACTACTGTATCTCTTATAAACACAATAAATATATTTGTTTTTATCTGTGGTGCTAAGCTTCCGTACAAAGAGACGGAATTTTAAAGTTAAAATGGAGATCGGAAGTAGCAACGTTGCACGTCACCTAAGCACCTCCTCCCTACATCACACATGGACGAAGAGAAATACGTCAGAAAAGCGACAACTTTTTTGGCTGAACGTGCTTGCCCACGAGAGAATTGGTCTACAAAAAGTAAGTTACATTCTGCAAAATTACAATACAAAAATACAAAGATTGAACTGAGCACAGATTTCATTTGTAAACGAAAGCAAACGTGAGTTAAAACCAATCGTACGTTGCCCAGCAAAGCCTAATGGCGGAGGTTTAAAATGTGGTCTACATTGTTTTACAAGCACGTGGTTTTTTTTCTTTTGCATTTGGTTTAGGTATGAGATACCGCCCATCGTGAGATACAAGCAATATTGACCAATAATTGTTTGCTCCACAGAGAAGGATACGAAATGTCATGTGTGAAGAATTTAGGCAAAGACGATGATGAACTGATGGATTTTATGGAGGACAGAGAGGATGAAATGGAATATCAAGACCAAGGGGAAGAAGAAACAATGGATTATCAAGAGCAAGGAAAGGTACGGTTCTGTTCATTGTGTAATATAAACTGAAAATATTTCATCTAAAGTAGTACTGTAATACAGAACTATGTTTGTATGCAGATAATTTCTTTGTTCCTTCCCCAGTGATATGGCAAAATAGTAAACGAGGCAGCTATGTTAAACGACAAACAAATATTTACAATAATTCACAAATAATGATCATTACTATGATACACAATTTATTTATTTATTTTACAAACTGTTAGTACCTGGGTCCAACCTTTTGCAGAACCAGGAAACAACTGAATCATGCAAGTGAGACGCAAATACCTTAGCCGTAAATGGGAGAAATGTGTCTCATAAAACTGTAAGGGTACCGCTCTGCATTATCTTTCAGCACACCGCTGGTTCCCAACATTTGAAGCCAAAGAAATGCAAGCAACTGATCAAGTTAAGAAAGCTTCAAAGAGAGGTGTGTAAATATTTGATCCAGTTTTCTAGACAATGCTGCAGAAAAGGACTCCGATATTAGTGCAAGGAGAGACCACAATCTGACACCACAGCAGATGAGAACATCCTAGGAGACTTATAGGTTTATTCCATGCTGGAAAGAGAAGAAAGAAAACACAACGTTTCGGCCTTGGAGCCTTCTTCAGGTGTGTGGAGTACCCTTATACTTTTCTTCAGGTGTGCTCATCCTCCACGGCCGAAACGTTGCGTTTTCTCTCTTCTTTTCAGCATGGAACAAACCTGTTACTTGTTCCTTTGCAGCCTACGCATACTGACGCAGCTCCCCACCTGAACTACTTCAACCTACATCTGCTGCCACCCACTATGCCTACCACAACCATGTAGTACACAGTATATGTAATAGGGATCACCCCATTTGAAATCTGGAGTGTGGAATTCTGCCACCACAGCAGATGGCGTCGTCTTAGAATGCAGCAGTGTTCACATCGTGAACTAACATCAATATCATCTGGAGTGCTGTATATTGATAAGAGCAGTGTTGAAGGTGTTCTGTTTTTTTAAAAAGATCTGAGTGAATTGTTCAGATTGTGTTTATGATGTAAGGTCTGAATTTAATGTTTTTTTCTCTATATTCTTATTGTGTTTGCAGAAAAGGCAGAGGTGTGTAAGGGTCTCCAGACCTCTGGGTAGCTGTGAGCTATGTTCTCCCTGAGGATTCCTCAAATTAAAGAAAATTTAAACCAAAACTTTGCACAGGATTATTTCTTTAAACTTAACCATTACAAATCTTAAAGATTTCCTTTGATCTTTACATCAATAAAGAATAAATATAACTTCTCAGAATTAACAACAATAACAAATAGCAAACAACACATGAAAATGGCTTCACTCAAGTCCAATACTCAAGTTCAACTCTCTTGAAGAAGATGCAGAAAACATCTGAAACTCTTCGCAAAAGCCATAGACATACTGCCACTCTATACCTCTTGTATGTGGCAGCATAAATATAGAATTCAGAGCAACAAAACTAATCCACACAAACTCTCTCAAGAAATCCATAAAAATGCCTTTCACCAATGCACAGACCAGTTTAGATAACTAACATATTAACATATCAAAGCAACCATAACTATTGACTATTGAACTACTGTATAACAAAGACATCATGATTCAAGATTTCTATATTTGCCATATACAACAAGTGTATTGGAATGCTTACTCGTTCAGCTGTACCCAGTAACAGTAGAGACAAAACAAATAGGCAGAAATGACAAACAGACATGGACAATAATACATGTTCCTTATTGAAGCAATTTAATTGATTATCAGATAAAAGGAGGCTAATTATCTCATAGGAAGAAGGGCAGAAAGTAGTAGCAATACTGATGTTTCTGTTGTCAGCAGGAGCTATCTGGAGACTGTAATCGTATACCTTTGGTAAATAATGTATTATAATAACTTTATAACACCATTTGTGAATCTTTTGATATTCGTATCCAATAAGAAAAAAGCCCTAGAAACCAAAAATAAAAATGTGAAGGTTTATCTGCAATTAATAATCAGAGGAGCCAGTGCATTATATTTAAATATTCTGATGTTTCCACTGTTATCCATGGCACATTATTTCTGCTGTTGTCTGCCTGTTTGAAACAGTTTTTTTCTTTATCTTAACATACTGTGTGGGGAGCGATCAGGTTATCTGTGGGGTAATAGTGGGATGCACACCCAATGTTAATGAGGCTAGAAAATGTATTGTAATGCCAAATTTATTTGTAGTTACCCATGCTTCACCAACAAAGTATTAATAAATATTTCTTCTGTTTGTGAATGTGTGTTTCCTTAAATCAACAGTAACAAATAACTCACAACATGTGAAAATGGCCTATTTATATCACTCCATGATTTCAGTCTCTTGAGGAACGTATAAAGTCTACTGAAATATTTTAAAATGGCTCTTCATCTATAGATGTACTGCCACTATATTAATTTGTAATTGGCAACTTAAGTACAGCATTCATAGCAACTATATACCTTACACACAAACCAAGTAAATAGCATTTACCAATACACAGATCACTTCAGCTCTTGCATACTGTGACAGAAAATGTCAGTAATTAATGTCATGTGTTGCCCATTACTCATCAATAACAAGTGCAACAGACAAGAGAGATTTATTGATTTAATATTAATTACACATTATTACAACAATTAATATGTATTTATGTCTTACCTGAGTATTGTGTCCATTAAAGCCAGATAATCCAGGCTAGAAAAAGATTTTAAATATATAAAAAGTTGCCTGGTGAAGCATATCCCCCAGTATTTGCCTTTGTCTGTTAAAGTATAGATACAGGAACAAGGATGTACGGTAATATATCTGCACAGTCAATCCCAAAATACAGGAAATTTCACCAGTTTCCCTGATGTTATCAACAACATTTGTTTGGCAAATTATGTTTTTTCAGAGCTTACTGCATGCATGCATGTAAGCATTCCATTGCACTTGTGCACATGACAATAAATTGAAATGAACTGAAATCTTCAGTTGAACTAATGTTAAAGCAGCATGCTATCAAAATAAATATAAGGCCAAGCGCAAGTTGGGAGACGTGATGTGAGTTCCAGAACTCTCTTGGCGGCCTAGTCATGTATTAAAGAAGTTCAAGTAGGGAGCTGCATCAGCATGCATAGGCAAAGGCATAACATTTTGCCTGTTAAGCCTTCTTCAGGTGTGTGAAGAAGGCACCAAAGCCAAAACTCTATGCCTCTTTTCTTTTCAGCATGAAATAAACTTTTACCTGTTCCTATTCACACATTTCCTTGTTCATATCCAAAGCAGTCCACACTGTGGACACCAAGCACGAACATAGGCAGCCAGGTGTCATGGACTCCTTGTCTACGGAGATAAAAGTATGTGAAGTTAAATAAAAAGCAAGCTCTGTATAGCAACATAGAACCACACGGCTGAATTGTTATTCAGTTATGTTGTAAATTTATCCTTAATTAAATTAAGGTTCTCTAATTGAGCTTTTGTCCTCACCCTCCGCCCAATCTGTTAAGCTGATAATTTGCATTGAATATGAAACTAAAACTAGACAATAGATCTCTTTGACACACACAAGTTTACAACAAATGGCTTCATCTTTATTAAGTAAGTAGGCTTCTTCTTGCTGATATTGGTGATGTTCCCCTTTGAAGCAATGTCATAGAATATCAGATAACAAGACGCTATTTATCTCGCAGAAAGAAGGACAAAAATAGTAGTGAATTATAGAAACACTATAATACTGTCACTGTCCGGCTCTAGAGAACCTTAGTCAAAAGTTCCCCAGAAACCAAAAGTAAAAATGTGAAAGTTTATTTGCAAGTACATTAAAGTATCCTATATTTAAACATTCTGATGTTTCCACTCTTATCCATGGTGCACTGTTTTTTTTTTGTAGATAGTGGTGTGGATGCATGACCAATGTTAATGAGGCTCTGACTGACACAATTATTAGAGCATGCAGGGAGTTATTAAAGAAGTTAGTCACACTCTCTTTGAGCCAAAAGGAACTTCTGTAACCAATTCCAGGAGATGGGGAATCGCTAAAAAATGAGATATTTTTCATCGCCAGCTTTTCCTAGTGTGTATTTCTGGGAGAAGGGACTCAAGAGAGGAGTAGGGAATATGATCAAAACCAGCAGGCTGTGACATGGATGGTGACGAATAAGGTGGTACAGATGCAGCCATTCAAACTGAGCGGTACAGACACGTACCGGAGGTAATTGGCTGTGGCGTCGCGCATCTTGACGCAAGATGACGCGGGGTACCGCGGTACGTGATTGGTTGACCGACAGGGGCACTCGTGGTCCGTTGGTCTGTCGTAGAAAGATTTACAGTAAACGTCTTTACTGTGCCCGTTGTAGTATTGAATATTCATATGGAATTTTACCACTGAAGGGAAATCTTAGTAGCTGAGCATAAAAAGAATAGGAGCATACTGCAACTCGTGTGAAGGCCATAAACGATATTAATTTTGGAACATAAACATACAGTACTGTATATGGCTGGTCTTGGTACTTTAAAGTAAAAAATACACACCAGTATTCCATTTCTCCCTAAACATTTTAAGCATCGAAGTCTTTAACTAAAGAGATACCGGAGTCAACAAGCATACTTTTAGAATTTGATTAATAGGGAATATAATATGGAATCGCGTATCTAAAGAATTTAATAACGATATGATTATATTCGTGTACTGCGACAGGGCTGTGTAGGGCTGTTTCACCTCCTTCTTCATGTGACTTCCCCTTTAGCCTACTGGTCTACGTGCCCAACTACTAACTCATGGGTTGTGTGTTCAAATCCAGCTGGTGCTGGGCTTTTCTTTTAACAAACATTTCTTCGAAAAAATAGAATAGTGATATTATGGACAATCAATTGACTTTTATATTTCAAAATATCACAACATGATCGATTCTAAGTCATTTTTGATAACAATGAATAGTCACCTTCTTCCCTTCTGACAACGATCCCTGCTTCTGCTTCCTGCTTCTATTGTGTGTGTGTGTGCAATAGAGTAAATTTTTATAGAGAAATGGAGGCTGGACAGTATGCGTTACAATATAAACATTTATATTGATTTAAATCGTGTTCTGATTTAAATCGCAAACGCGTGTTTAATTATATGTGTTTTTTAATCATAATCAGGCTAATGCAACATAAATTGATACAGTATCTTTGTCTTCTAAGTATCTTAATAAACTTTCAGCATAGCTTTCTACCCGTTAAGATTTATATTTCTTGGGATTTTGGGATCAAACGTGGAAGGATTAGATTGTAATCGTTTTTATTTGTCAAATACGTGATTGTATTTCTGAATGTTATGTTACACCTACAGTAGTTCACTGCTTTAAATACATCGAATTAAGAAAGTTATGTGTACCACTTTAGATCTTTTTTTCTGAACCTGGGAAAATCTGATCATGTTTCTCTATAAAAATAATAAAAAACTTTATTTTACATATCACCTTTAAAAGTGGTAGTACCTTTTTTAGTACTATATTTTTGTATTATTTTCCCTATTAATCAAACTCTAAGAGTATGTATCGGCTTGTCAGTCAAGTCTTTTTTCTCTATTTGAATTGTGGTTTACACATCGCACGACTTAAAAAGCTAGAAAGACAGGTTTCGATTCACATTAGCTGGCGAGCCTTGTTAACAAAAAAAACAGACAATACCCATGGAGGGGGAGGTCAAGCCAGAGAGAGAGTTTTTTACCCTCTGTCAAAAACCCAAATAACCCGGGGCAGAGACTCCAGGGGGATCATTGCGTGGTACAGAGCGGAGCTCAATCAATTCTTATGGAATGTGTTTCTTTCTTCTTTTTTTCAGCATGGAATAAACCTGTTACTTGATTCATATGGATGCACGGTTCCGCCGGGGATTCAAAACATTTTTTTACTTTTTCATTTTTTACTTCGTGCTTTACAACCCTTACTTTGTGCGACTGGAAAATAATTCGTGATCGGATCAACGAAATGCTTCGTAGAAGGAGGCGCTCTTTTCCTCTAGTCTAACAGTCTATCCACAAACAAAACATTCCTGTTAGACAAGAGGAATTGAAAAAAAACAATTTTGTCAATGGAAACTGGTGTGTGTGTCTCTCTCTGCTGGATGTCCCTCTCACTCTCTGCTGAATGAATAAAAGCATTTTATTAAAAACGCGTTTGCGTTTGTCTGGTATTTACTTTGGTCCCTTTTAACTGTTTTTCGATCTACTGTATTGCTTTGAGATGCCACTTTTAAAGGTGATATGTAAAATAAAGTTTTTTATTACTGTTATAGAGAAACATGATCAGATTTTCCCTGGTTCAGAAAAAAAGATCTAAAGTGCTACACATAACTTTCTTAATTTGATGTATTTAAAGCAGTGAACTACTGTAGGTGTAACATAACATTCAGAAATACAATCACGTATTTGACAAATAAAAACGATTACAATCTAATCCTTCCACGTTTGATCCCAAAATCCCAAGAAATATAAATCTTAACGGGTAGAAAGCTATGCTGAAAGTTTATTAAGATACTTAGAAGACAAAGATACTGTATCAATTTATGTTGCATTAGCCTGATTATGATTAAAAAACACATATAATTAAACACGCGTTTGCGATTTAAATCAGAACACGATTTAAATCAATATAAATGTTTATATTGTAACGCATACTGTCCAGCCTCCATTTCTCTATAAAAATTTACTCTATTGCACACACACACACAATAGAAGCAGGAAGCAGAAGCAGGGATCGTTGTCAGAAGGGAAGAAGGTGACTATTCATTGTTATCAAAAATGACTTAGAATCGATCATGTTGTGATATTTTGAAATATAAGTCAATTGATTGTCCATAATATCACTATTCTATTTTTTCGAAGAAATGTTTGTTAAAAGAAAAGCCCAGCACCAGCTGGATTTGAACACACAACCCATGAGTTAGTAGTCGGGCACAGAGACCAGTAGGCTAAAGGGGAAGTCACATGAAGAGGGAGGCGAAACAGCCCTACACAGCCCTGTCGCAGAACACTAATATAATCATATCGTTATTAAATTCTTTAGATACGTGATTCCATATTATATTAGCAGAAAAGCTTAAAACTACCACTTTTTCACACGCTATTTCACATGCTAGTTAAATACTTCGATGCTTAAAATCGTTAGGGAGAAATGGAATACCGGTGTGTATTTTTCCTTTAAAGTACCAATTCCTGGAATCTGACTGGCTGACACCCTTCTGAAGTGGTTCCATAAAATCTGGTATACGGAAAAGAAAGCGTTGATACATACAGTATCTTTTAATACAGTCTTTGCTGTGCTCTTGAGGATCCTTGTGATATTTTGAGCTCTAGTTGAATGATAAGTGTCGCATTTTAAATAATTTTAGTAGTTAGAAATTATGAAATGCCCTGTTAAAAGCAAGGAAGTTTTTATGCCCGTTGAAGTAAAACAAAATGCCTGACAAAGTATGGCTTGGACAGATTCCAAGTGCTTGTACAAATGTGCTAAAGAAATTATACTTTGAGTATACAGCTTGTCCAAAGTCATCCATTATTAATACTATTAGTAATATCTTCGGTAAAGGCTTTGATGCATAAATATTTCTGATAAAGGTAGGTTGTGTACTTTTGTCCAACTGAGCAATCTTGCTTTCATAAAATATACCAACATTTTAATGACTGATGATTAACATGCTGTAATACACAGTTCAAAATTAAAAGCTCAAATGCTGTACATGAGAGGTTAAGCTCCCCCTGGCGGTTTTACAAGGTGACGCCGGATAGTTTCCGGCATGACGTCAAATGACGCGCGATTAACCACGTGAAACTGCGTGATACTGCATGACACCGCGTGATACCGCGACACGCCCACCGGGGTATGCCGCGAAATACCCCACCCATTTTGAATGGCTGCATCTTGTAACAATTATTTTAGCTTTGAGTGGAGGGACTGATAGAAAGGAATTTTAAAGATAGTGTGAATACTTTGAATGATTTCAACATATTTTCACACAGTGGAATGTAACACCTATCACTGCAGCGGGGAGACAGAACTGTACTGAAAATGTGGACCACTCGGAATCCGGGATAATTCCCTGAACAAATAAAAACACAACTCTGTACTTATTGAATGTACTGTACACTACTGAACAACCATGTCTAAAGTGCCTAACAAAAAAAGGGACAGATACGCCCTTTACTTAAAGAGATGACAACAGTGAGTATTTCAGTTTTTAATGAAAGACACCTAAACGCTTACTTGAACTAAGAACGTTCCCCGTCATATGTGTTCTCATATGGCCGTTTGGTGCCAAAGACCATTCTATGGGTGACAGGACCTTCTCTTGCTATGCCCAAGAGCTCTGGAATTCCATCACTAAGGAGATCAGAGACTTACTGAAGCTTATTAGTGCCACGGAGAGAAAGAAAATGTATTGAGTTTATGTGAGATAGTACTGTGTTTAAACGAAATACTTAATTTTCTAACAATATTACCTACTACATTAATATTTTGAATTATGTATGTCATAACATTATCCTGCGCAATTAGCAAGTACCATTTACTTTAACAAAGGAAGAATATTGTCCCACTCGTCTTTCTGGAAATAAAAATGTGTCCTGTTTCGTGAACATTCCTGGATTAAACGCATGTCGTTTTCTCTGTTTCTGTGAAAAGTAGAAATAACATGGTTTCCCAAACCTATGTTATTCTTGATGTGAAACCGCAGAAACATGTACTATACATAGGTGTTTTGCCTACTCTTTAAACATTGAACGGAAGACATTTACGATGACTTGACAGTCAGATTTACATCTACTGTTGACTGTTTATGTTGGTCAATTGTTAAATCTTTAAAGCACAAAAACCTCAAACGCTTTTAGACTATGGTATGCGGATATGCAATACATTTGAATTTGGGATTACAAACCAAAATGTTTGCACAGATATGAATGTAAAGAGATAAGGAAAAGCCCAACAAGAAGAAAAACATTTTCAGTAGGGCACACAATCCACTATACAGTTTGTACATTACTAGCTTGCTGTTCACTATGACCAACAACAACAGTAACAGTAAGCCAGTTTCTCACATTATGAAAACCCAAAGAGAATGTAACATCCGGAGCGGGTTAAATGTCCTGAATATACGGGTTAAGGAAGTGGCAGTGTGCAGCTGCTTTGGCAAGGCCTGGAGGCTGTGCTCTTCTACAGTATAAAGAAATGTTATAAATCAGCTACTTTAAAATTCCATCACTCCCAGTTCACAAAACTTTAACAACACTGTAAACTGGTTGTTGGCTTTATTGCATGGGTAAAGATGTCCTGTCCATAATCACGGCCCTAGAGAGTCATGTGGAGCACAGTAACTCCATGCCGACTTGCTAGGATCCGAAGCACCTACCACTACCTGTTTTTTCTATATCTGTACTCTAGGTGTCACTATTGAGTCATATTTCAGTAGGACTTCCTGGGGTTGGGCACGCCAGCAATCTGTGAGAACAAGGGCAGTAAATGAAAATTGTCACACAGCACTGACAGCTGTAATATCCCCCTTGTAGCCTGATCTTGTCAGGAGCTCAGGAGGGAGAAAGTACTGTTTGTAGACTACTTGGTGGGTGGTGTCACATTTCCGTAAAAAACAGAATTTCCATCCAGTGATCCTATATGGTGATCTGGGACACTGTGGTGTGGTCTGATAATCAGAACTCCCTATCACTCTGTCTTCATTCCACTGGCTCAGCAGTATCTCTCATACCCCCAGATCTGCACTGCAGTGGGGCAGTTGGGGCAGAAAGGCTGCTGGCTCTTACCCAGGTGGGGCTCTATTTCAGTGGGGCTGTGTTCAATGTGCTTTGGGACATTGCAAAAATGCAATGTTGAGAGGGTCTTTCTGATCTCTGTCCATACTGGTTTTGTTGACACTGCAGTATTTTATAATGCATACAGGTGGACATGCAGACATATTGGTTTGAACTGGAATGGAAGAATGCAGGACACAAAGACAACAAAAAAAAATATTTAAGGAATGTTCTCATTTAATCACTTTAAGAACAAAAAACAGCAGAGCGTTTCTGTGTGTTTCACTCCCTTGCAAGTGAAATAAAAAAACTTCCTTTAACATCACCCGCTTGTCTTTTAAGGGTAATTTTCGCCCAACAGCAAGACATTTTTAGAATTAATTAGATCACAGAAAGGATTATGCATGAGCTAGACTAAAGACTCCAGCTATCTGTGTGTATTCGGGCCATGCAATATGGATGTGTCTTTTGTCAATAGTGCAACACTGAAAATGTTGCCACCCACTAAACTTCATGGCCTTGGTGAAGTTAGGATGTTAAGGAATTAAATCATCATCACCATCACAAACGGTTAATTTGTTTTAAAAGAAACCACTATCTGACACTGCATTTCCTTGCAACATAATAATAAACTATATTCTACATAGTGTCTTTAATAACCCATTCCTACATCACATTACATTAAAACAAGACAAAGGCCAAACAATAGACGTGTTGCAGCTTATATGTGGCACCACACAGCACAGCGGGTGCTATATAAATATAGACTAACAGAACAGAATAAAAAGCCAAATTAAGTCTGCTGGGCCTGTGCTGTAGACTGCGGTCAAAGAAGACGAAGTCTCTAGAGTTTCACATCTTGTAAAAAAAACTTACCTATATTTAGTGCATCGTGTTTCAAATGCTCCAACCTACAGGCAGAAAGAGACCTGCGAAACATACTGTACTTGACTTCAGTTAACCTGCTGAGGACAGTGGACGAGGTTGAATATTTCTGGTCAGCAGCAGAAGCCCGCGGCAGTTTTACACACAAACTAAAGAGGCAGTCAAGACAGTGGTAACGATCAGACAAGAAAGTATCAGAAAGACATAAAACGCAGTATGATGGTTCATTTCTCAAGACTTATTTAACAACAAAAGAGAGACGCCAGAGCAAACTATCGGCTATGCAGCAAATATGACCACCTGCTTTTTGAAGAAAAGATGCATTTCTCAAAAGCCATCATCTCGATTAGTAAGTACAATGATTCCATAATATTATTTCAAAGCCTGTTGACTGACAAAATCTACCAGTTCAACATTCAGAGGAAGACCAGATCAACAAGAGGTACATGCTGCTTAAAGAAATTTGGAATATCATTGCAACAACAATAATACTCCTTCAACATAGTGAGAATAATGAAGAGGAGCAAAGATATTTCTAATTATAGTGCAGTAGAAAATCAAGATTAATCTAACATGACATTGGAGGAACGGAAGGATATTGAATCTAAGCATACAACATGTCAAGAAAAATGTTATATATTTAATAGGGTATTCATCAATAAAGTAATCACATCTATTAACAAATAATGTTTATTAATAGCTAGAAAAGTACTTGCTTTGCTAGAATGGGTGTGTTGTATTGTAATGCTATATAGCAATGTGTATGTTCTTAAATTCCCAGAAAACTAAAAAACAAATTGGTTTGAGCTTTCACTGAACAAAGGTAGGTCAGGGAATCACTTCTGAAATGGCTTAAAACTGCACAATATAGTAGATAAATAAATTTTCAAACTTTTACCGAGAAAAAAGATTTGTGAGACAAAAAAGATTACCCATTGAATCTAAAAAAATGGAAATAAATAATCAATGAGCACCCTCATTGTCGAACAGATAATGTCATCACTAAGTCTTGTGTTGTCTGCATAAGGTATTGAAGAAGAAATGCAAGATTATTTTCAGCAATGCATATCAAACTACCGCTAATGTACTTTTGAGCAGTTGTGTGAATATGACAGGAAATTTGTTCTTAAAGTTGTAATCAAACTCTGTGTTGCTTCTAATAGTCTTTAGAAATAGAAGCGACAAACTAATTTTAGAGACTCATGCTAACTCATTTAAACCTTTTAGCATAGACTCTGGTGCATAATAATAAACAGACATTGTAAAGTACATAACATAACATACTTGCTAGCATTCTTTGTCAGAAATAAATGCCAGATACACTTTGTAGATATCACTCAGAAAGATTTTCTTCTATGTTATTAAAAAAACACACTTCAATTATCTGTTTTTCAAAAAAATAAACATACACCTTATACCTAAACCCAACAATAGAATCTGTTTTTTTAAGTCATTTTGGAAAACAGGCAATCATGGAAGACTTAACATTCTGGAACTGTTTATTTATGGTTATGAAGAATTAATAAAGTAACTGACTATTGAAGCATTATTATTTTGCTGTATTTGGTTTATTTCATACACCTTTCTCTAGAGATTTAGATTTTTAAAAAAAACAGCCTCAAAATTGCATTTTGTTGATTTTCATAAACTCCTTATTACCTTTTCTGACAGGAAAAATCCTGTCATAAACTGTAAAAAGAACAGTAAGCAACACTTTATAATAAGATTACATCTAGAGCACTTAATAAGTAATCTGTGTACTATTTATAGATGATTGATTGTTTAAAAAGGAATTTTAATGTAATTATTAACCACTAACCTGAATGTACTATCAACATGTAACAAATGAGAATTGGTGTTATAAAATATATAGATATATAGACACTGTATACATGCTTTGTGGGAGATGTGATTGAATATCAACACATCGTTTGATAACTAGGATTTTTATTATTTTGTAAAAGACTAGATACATTGAACAGCTAACCTTGAAGTATTCCTACTTTTGCTTTTCTGGGAGGTAATTTATTCTTAAGTGACTATAACTTCTTATATGTTGTTAATTATCATCTATTGATTTGCTACGCTTACAGTTTAACTGTTATTTGCCCAGTCTTGGCATAAAGTGTTACCGAATCTTTTTCTGCACATTTTTATCTTGATACATCGTTGGGGAAAGCAACACAACTCTTAAGGTCAACAGAAAACGCTGAATAGCGGGAAAAGGTGGTTGATATCACCGATTTTTCCGATTTTTTTTCTTTGGTCAGAGAAATTCAGCCACAGTATTAAGAAATTAAGGTAATTCCCGGAGAGGTGCTTTCAGAAAGTCAAAGCGCTCGAAAAGTAGAAGTGTTGTTCGCTCAGAGGGAACGCACACGGTTAAATAATCAGTCAGTTTGCTATGAGTCGGTATAAAGCCCGTCATACTGAAAGCAGTGCCAGGAGGGGAAAAGTGAAGCAGAGAGTTGTAATTCCTGCTTTACGAAAGTCCAGGTTAGTGTTATTGCATTGAAGCCTCACGTAGTGCAAACCGCGACGAAGAAAAAAAAAGAAAAACTTTTTTTGGAAGGTCCTGATAAAGAAACGTAAAGCAAGAGCAAGCAAATCTAAAAAAAAAAACGCTTTTACTGCAGACTGGATGGACCCGTACTAGAACCAGAATATCTGTCGCAAAAGAAGTTTCTCCAATGAGCGAGGTCATCCGGATTCACACTATCAAACCGGGAGCTCCTGTAGTCGATTTACTTCTTTGAGAAACGCGACTCGTTGCAGCGAGATCTAACGTTGGTCAAGGCTGTACTGCAGTTTCAGTTACAGTACCATTTCCCCAATGTCAAACCAGCTACTCCGCCAAAGGCCAGAATAACTCCTTAGAGAAGATCTTTACAGGTTTCTATATAATGTATTCTGTATGGTTTTCTATATTGGTTAAATAGATTACATATGTTTCTACATAGATTCTAAAGATTCTGTATAGGTTAAATAGGTTTCTATGTTGGTTATATGGTTTTGTGTATTGGTCAGGCAGAATATGAACGTTTCTAGAGCATTTTAATGTTCAGTTCTATAGTTTCTATATTGGTTATATTGGCCAGTTTAGTAGCTACCCCTGTCCTTCCCTTGTATTTGACTGCTCAATCAGTGATATCAACATATGTGCAGAAAATGCTTTGTAAAACAGGCAGGCCGGTACCTTCAGACTGTGTGTGTGAGTGTGAGTGTGTGTGCAATTCAGAGGGAAATGTGCAAGACAAATGATTTCAGTGATTTTCTAAAACAAACCTGAAGAAGAAAAAATAATTCCCCTTCTATATCAGAATTTATTTCACAATTTAAATACAATTAATGGTGTTTTTTAATACTGACTCATAGCTTCAAAGGATATTTAACTGCAGTATATATGCTCTACCTGCAGAACTTGCCTGGAGGAACCTAAAGTATAATCAGTTCTATAGAACCTAAAAGAAAAAAAACAAAAAATGTTATTCTCATTCCTCCATACTCTGAGGAAGGCGAGGGAATATTTATTTTTCTTTACTTTTGTCTTTCAGTTCTTGTCAGCTGTACCACTTGGGTTTTGAGTGTCCGAGGTGAGTGAGTGAGGAAAATGGAGACCGCACCTTAAAATGTACTAGATTCACCGTCGACCTGATTAACTGGTCATGACTGCTCTACCTGCGATCCAAAACCTTAACAGGAAATCCGCCTGACGGTCATAGAAACCTTAGCTGCTGAGTTAGACAAGTTGACAAGTATTAAACTGAGTTTTGAAAATATTTTCAAACAACTGGAATTAAAGAAAAATGGCCGACAATATCTACACTTGTGCATGTTATGCATTAGCTCAATCACTTGGATTTAGAAAAAAAATATCGTATTCAGTAACAATACTGTAAATTCTGAATAGTGAACAGAGCTTGAATTCACTAATATATAGTTTATTATTATTACGATGATTATGACAGTTCTATATTTCTCCAATATTCATTGAATAGTCATTCATTCTACTTTGTTGTGCAAGTGGTTAAGGTGAATTTGTTGCCTTTAGACATATAGTCTTCAGAAACTTAAATTAACAACTACAGCTATACAGAATAAAGTATGTAAGCGATTTGTGTTTCTTCCTGAATAAATGGTGTGTTTTAATCCATACATCTCATTTCAGCCAATAATAGGGAGCCCAGAGTGAAGTTGAGCCCCCCAGGTGGTGAGATACTTGAAGGGGACACTGTTACCTTGGAATGTGAGGTCAATGGGGGCCCCAAGATCTGGAGTTATTTCTGGTTTAAGGACAAAGAACAGGACGAATCTCATATAAACCAGATTCAATACAGAATCAGTTCAGCCTCACTGTCTGACAGCGGGGACTACAGATGTTACATTGTGATGACGAGTAACCCTCTAAAACAACATTCCAGCAAACCCTTTACCCTGCAAGTGTTGGGTGAGTAAAACCAAGCTATTATTACTTGTGGTCATCAGAGATTAGTTTCATTAAAATATTAAATATCAAAAGTTCAAGCTCAAGTTCAAGTTTATTGTCATTATACTCATATACAGGTATATGGTATGACGAAATGCTATTTAGCTAGCTCTCAGACAAAAAGTAGTACAAAGAAGAGTAAAAAACAACAATACAATTGTATAACAAAAGAAAGACAGAGAGAACAGGCAGTGTGCAAAAACAAGAACAGGCAATGTGCAAAACAACAACAGGTAACAGGTTATGTGCAAAAACATGCATCAACAGAATGAAATAAAGGGATAAAAATTATGAGGAGTGAGCTTTTTGACATGTAAGGTAGATTTCAATGTGTGTTTGGGTTTTTGGTACGAAAGAAGGCACTGTGAGGTTCAGATCATAGGTGAGAGGTGAGTGAGAGAGACTGGGAGTTTAATAGTTTGATAGTGCGGGGGTAAAAACTGTCTCTAAGTCTGGTAGTCCGGGCCCGAATGCTCCGGTACCATTTTCCAGATGGTAGCGGATCATACAGTCTGCAGCTGTATGTACAGCTAAGTACATACAGTACATAAAGTAGAGCTTTCCTCAAGCACCGTCTGTCATAAATGTCCTGTATAGATGGGAGGGCAACCCCAGTGATGGACTGGGCAGTTTTCACCACCCGCTGTAGGGCTTTGCGGTCAGCAGCACTGCAGTTGCCATACCACACTGTGATGCAGCCTGTCAGTGTGCTTTCTGTAGTGCATCTGTAAAAGTTAGTGAGGATCTGGGGACATATCTTAGCCTTCTTCAACCATCTTAGGAAGTATAACATGTTCTAAATATATATAAAATTATTTTCAAATTTTATTTCAAAAGGGATTGATGCAGACACTCATCATGAAGCCCAGTGCTAAGAGTTATAAGTGAAAATGCTGGGGGTGCCCCTTGCTCTGTTACAATGGTTGTGTAAATGCTGTTTTTATATTTTGCGTGCTTGTAATACAGAGCTCTTCACAAAGCCCTCGCTGTCCATCCAGCCCTGGCAGGCTGTGTGGGAGGGGGAGACCATCTCTCTGCACTGTCAGACTCAGCTGCATGACAGCAGACAGCACACAGCTGTCCAGTATCACTTCTGGAAAGGACCGGAGATTGTGGGCTCTTCAGGGTCGGCTCACATCTACACTATTGCCGCCCAGCTTGTGGACTCTGGGGAGTATAAGTGTGAGGTGAGAGCGAGAGGAGTGAGGAAGACCAGCGATCCTGCTGAGCTGCATGTGACAGGTGAACCGATCCCAGATGTGATGCACATGTGAAACTGACAATGTTCTGGGTTTGATTATTATAGTCTGACTGAAATTTGCTAACTGTTGATGTGATTGTTTCCCCTTTAAATGATTCATCAATCTTTGTATTACAGTTTCCTAATACTATGCAGACAGTCCTGATAAACACAAGGTGTGATGGCTGTGCATGATTCACTGATGAAAGCAGATGCAGAAATGTAGCATTAATGTGAATTGATCCCAACCAAAAATTACAGCATGTGAAACCATCATTGTATCTGGTTTTAACTGTTGACCAATCAAGGCATTATTCCTATGATTTGTTTTCTCTCATCTATGTATTCACCTCCTTTTCCTGATCATGTTAGAATTTGGTTCCTTCTCAGCAAGGAGTCCCCATCTCAGTTCCATCTATATGAAAATGATTTATTTGATCATTGTTACAGTTTATATCATGCATATAGCAAGGATAAAATAAAAAAAGGATAATAATTATGGGAATAATTATTAGGTCTGCTGACCAAAAGTTTGTTCATCAAATATGTTTCTGGCCATTTTTCACCTGTATGTTTTAAAAGTGCTCTGCTGTTGCACCCTGTGCTGCAAGATGCAAATAGCTGACTTTTTTCTGTGATTTTGACAATTTCCTAAAACTCCAGATTGAACTGTACAGACTATGGGACTTTATTTCTGTGACAAGGTCATTTTGTGAGGATGATAACGCTGTACTGAACGCTGTTGTTTCAGGGGGCAGGCCGAGAGTGAGGCTGAGCCTACAGTCGAGATGGTGGGAGGTTTGTGCTGGAGAGAGAGTGACTCTACACTGTCAGGTTGAGGGAAAGCCTGACGGCTGGAGGTTTTCCTGGTACAGAAACAACGAAAGAGACCCTGTGAGCCAGACAGAGAGAAATGAGCCAACCGGCTCCATTCTCACCTTCTCTCCAGCTGCTGTGTCTCAAACTGGCCAGTACAGGTGCAGGGCAGCGAGAGGACAAGTGGAGTATTACTCAGAGTACAGCGACATCATCCAGATTCACGTTTCCGGTGAGTATTACAGTCAAACCTCTTCTGAATTACATTTGTCAATGCCTTTCTCGTATTATATGCTAAATTGCCTGGGAACTTTAATTTGTCAAAATAAGTTAAACAATAGGAAGAAAATCAGAGAGTCTGACTTCATAATCTCGAACTTGTGGTTCAGAAACATTGCAAACAGTCAAACAGTCAACAGTTATAGACATTTTAACATCAATGCGGGTAAGATGATGTAAGACAGTGGTCTTTTTCTTGTGTTAGAAATTGATGTGAAAAGTTATGTGTTTTTTTTTCAAGCTAAAGCGCATTGGTGATGCAGCTGTGGTTCTGTCACATCGTCTCTCTCTTTGTGGTTTGAGCTTCGTGTCTATTACTGGTATCATCTGGCCAGACACACGCAGCTGAACAACGCACAGATGTTCACAGACTTATCGCCGTTCAGCAGTATCAGAAGCAGCACACCCATCTCCCATCTCATACTTATTCTGAATTACACCACAGACGTGCCACCTCTAAAACCGCTAAGCTCAGCCAGCATGCTCGTTTAAAATAGCACGCTTTTCATTTCCTTAAAAACATCGTTCAAAAGTAAGAGCTGGCCACATGGCCTGCGTCTCAGCCATCCTGCCAGTGTGAGTGTTAACACACTGCAGGGAGCACAGTGCTCCGGCTGCACTCATTCTCGTTAAACTGTTGTCAGCAATGTTGTCCACCACCCCTTCATTCCACTGTGATGACAGTGAGCTAAAAGAACAAATCTCCCCATCCTGAGGAAGAAGGACGTCATGACTTCATTTACATGTTTCTGGTGACACAGCACCTGTTTCTCAAGAAGGAGTACATCATGGAATGGTTAACACTGACATGCTGGGAGCTGTGGGGTAAGAATATGGAGGAATCTTGCTCTGTACCTGGTGGTGATGTTTCCCTCTTCCTGGAATATCATCTGTTACTGTATGTCATGTCATGAATCCTGTCGTGAATGAACAATGAGAGATCAGCATTTTCTATCATGACTGAACCAAACATTCGGTACATATGAGTGAAAATATCTTTATTCCAGCACTGCTGATCATTCCCATGAACACTCTATTTCTGTGTCCACAGCCGTGCCAGAGACACGTCTGACCCTGCTGCCCTCTGGGACAGAGCTCTTTACAGGAGACTATGTCACTCTGAGCTGTGATATTGGGCTTCGGTCCTCTGACTGGCTCTACTCTTGGTACAAAGACAGCCCCAAGACCCCGGCCCCTGGCAGTGGGACTCAATACACAATCCAGTCCGCTGCCCTGTCCCACAGGGGGCAGTACTGGTGTCGAGCTGCCCGAGACAACGCCTCCTTTCAACTGAACTACAGCCAGCCAGTGACTCTGCACATAGCAGGTGAGACATCGGACCTTCAGAGGGATTCAGATAAGGATCTGTTCAATCCCCACCTCTGTACGTTTCTTATCTTTTCTGTTTCAGATTTGTATTATGGACATTTTCTTCTTCCAAGAATGTTATTTTGCTTTGTGACATAGCATTCCAAAAAAAGAGATTCACAACACATTCTTAGGACAGTTTTAAATTTTTTTTAAACGAATGACAGTCTGATTTCTCTCGACACATCTTCTGTAGGTGCCTGGGTAGATTTAAGAATAAAACTGTTGGTAGTTTCAGGGCTGTGACTAGAGTTATAGGAGTTATGATGAGGATTAGGGTTAGTGTACAAAAGTGACCAGCCATTAATAGGTCTCCAGTGACCTATTGATGTGTGTTGTGTGGTTACAGTGGTTCACTGTAGATGTAGAATTTGGAGGACAATGAATAATCAAACCAACATAAATGCCTGCCAAATATTTCTACAGTGCGCCCACAGGCTGAGCTCACCCTGCTCATGGGGTGGACAGAGGCCTTCATCAGTGAAAATATTACCCTAAACTGCATGATCCCTGGAAATTACTCTCAATGGAGTTACAAGTGGTACAAGAATGGAGAAGAGCTGCCAGTACTTCAGCCCAACTCCTTCAGTCTGAGTGGTGTGAACTACACTCTGACCTCAGCCACCGTGCAGGACAGTGGTCAGTATACGTGCTCTGGCCAGCGCGCCTCTGCTCCCTATTACTCCAACAGGAGCCGGACTGTTTCCCTGAGGGTGTCAGGTGAGTCCTCTTCCATCACAGGTCTGTGTAGTGTCATGTTCATTGTAGATGTTCACATGGATCCAGACAACCCAAGTGCTGCAAAAGTGTGGAAAAGACATGCGGAGGTTTGGCAAAGCACAGAACCTATATCAGAGAAAAGTAAACACATGGAAGATGAACCGGTACTGAGTGCTGACCTTGCTTTCTGTGTGGGTCTACTGTAGTGATGGGAACACTGTTCTCTAAAAAAAATGGTGCTGTCCTTCGGAGAAAATATAAAACCATGGTCCTCGCTCACCAAGGTCATTAAAAAACCCAGGATGTTTCTCAAAAAGAGTAGTCCTGGCAAAATAAAGCCCCTGGACTTTACCAACCATGGGCTCAAAATAATCGATTAATTGATCTTGATAGATCTTTATCTGTGTATTGGCTTAATTACTCTGTTTTCCTCCCTAGTGAGAGCTGTTGATTTCTTGTAAAGGTTTTTGAGTGGAGGGTCTGGAAAAGCGATATATAGTGTATTTTATTTTTATTATTATTAGTAGTAGTAGTAGTTTTTTGCATAAACAGGACTTCAAACAAGTGACATCTGCACCAGTGTCATGAAATACAGACTGTGAAACTGCTTTTTAAATAAGGGATTTGGCATCATGCACAGACTCCACCAACCAACACATGATCACTCTTTTTGAATGGCCAACTACATCAACTTAACCCTTTGGCTTGAAATGAAATAAATGCCTGGAGGCTTGTCAAACTTCTCGTTTTAACACAGATTGTTTCTCTCAGACCACCTGCCCACCCTGAGCCTGACCCAGGATCCGGACAGGAAGATCTTTGAGGAAGACGCAGTGGCTCTGAGGTGTGGGGCACAGGACGGGACCCTGGGCTGGCTGTACTCCTGGTACAAGGACAACCTGAACACCACTGTGCACCGGAGTGACCGCAAGGATGTGGCTGGAGCGAGCTACTCCATCACAGCAGTTGACTTGTCTCACAATGGGCTATACTGGTGTGGGGCAGAGAGGGGAGAGCAGCCCATTTATTTAAATTTCAGCCAGCCAGCTGTGATGGAGGTACACGGTGAGTCTCAATACAAGCTACAGAGATGCAGAGGGGTGGCAGCTACTATCCAGAAACAGCATTTACGATCTTACTGACTGTGGGCTGTTTAGTGAAGAGATGTGTAGACAATCTTACTGCAGAGTTACTTCAAATGTTACTTTCTCATACAAACAAAACAGGCAAGAAAATCACAGAATGAACAGAATACGTTATTTTTATTGCCTTTAACTGTGTCTCACAACTTACAGAGAGATTCTTCAAAATTAAGTTCTGTCAAAAATAACATCCACACATATGAGGCAACTGGAACTGGAAAATTAAGTATAGACTGTATGTTGAAACTACTGAATATAAGTCAAAACTCCCTGAAAATCTTTATAGAGAGTGGTGTTCCAAAGCCTGGTGTTTATGTTATCTTATAGAGTTGGTTTTATCCTCAGTAAGCTGCAGATCAATCTGTAATGTACTTTTTGAGAATCGCTTTGCTTTGACACACTGCTGATATACTAGTTCATAGTTTATGTTGTGCTCCTTCCTGTATGTTTGCAGAACGGCCCAGAGCAGTGGTATCCTTGGGACAGGAGTGGTCAGAGGTGTACGCAGGAGAGACTGCAGTACTGAGGTGCTCCGTCCCTGGAAGTTATCCGATGCAGAGCTTTGAATGGTACAAAGATGAACAAACATCTCCAGTTCACAAGTCTGAAGATAAGAATTGGACCATCATTTCAGCTCTGGAATCACACACAGGACATTACTCCTGTCAGGGCAGGAGCAGGGAGAATCCATATTACTCCAAAAAGAGCAGTCCAGTCGAGCTGAAAGTACAGGGTATGGTGTCTCGTTCACACTTGCAGCTTTTCTATATTGAGTAGAATAACAAATCAGGCATTTTTCCCTGTTCTGTAATAATAGAAATCAGGTGAAATACAGCACAGCAACAGTGAATATCATCATACAGCAACACTAGTTTTGCATCTGACAGTGTAACATTGTGAGCTCACACTTACCTTCAGATACCTTCCACAGGAGTCCCGTAGAGTTATTTTGTTGAGCCCTGGAAAACACTAAAGAAATTTGAAACATTTCTCAAACCAAACAATGTGAGTGTAAAACAATCAAAACCACTGATAAAAGAATCATCTCCTTCAATAATGTCTTCTTTTGGCAAATTTTCAATCAGTTGAAAAATATCTGTTAAAAATGTATATAAATAAGCATCCATTTAAGTCCAGAGCAGGGTTAGGGTTACAAGAAACCTGGAATGTTAAATGCTGTTCTTCTAGCTTCTAGCTGCATGTTCAATGACAGAATTAAGAGTGTATACCATTTAGAGCAGGTTTTCTTTTTATCTTACTCAGTTCTGGGATCCAATTTTGGAATGGATGCAATGGTACAATACACAGCACAAGCAGCCAGTAGTATTGAAAAATAAAATATCACATATGAGCAAAGTACCACTTGTCCTAAAGCTGACTTGGGCCCCAAAATCCAGCACTGAACGTTAAAAATGTCTCAGTAGTGTGGGAGTGCTAACCCTAACCCTACATGGGGTTTCAAATGAGCATTTCTGTCAGTGTCCTATCGAGTTTCCTGATAATTTTATTTAAATAACAGAAATGTGATCAAAATAGAGAGTTTATTAAATAAAGGTGGACGTACAGATGAGAAATTAAGAATAACTCCTGAATGTGAATTTACAGTGTAAAATGTACTTTATAGTGAAGAAACACACTGCCAACCATCACCTGGGTAAATTGAAGAATTCTTTCTATATTAAAGTCGTTGTTCTCTGTTTCAGTCATCCGTCCCAGAACTTTCCTCTCCCTGCAGCCTCTACACACAGAGGTGTTTGAAGGAGATACAGTCACCCTCTCCTGTGTGGTGGAGGACGGCTCTCCAGGCTGGAGCTTTAACTGGTACAAAGACCATCTGGACAAGCCAGCACACAACAGCCAAAGCTCCAGTTACATCATCAGCCCTGCTAATCTGTCTCACACTGGCCAGTACTGGTGTCAGGCTGTGCGAGGAGAGAAACCTTTTACCCTGGACCCCAGCCTGCCCATCAGGCTCAATGTGTGGGGTGAGTATTATGAAGTATTATGAAGTGGACTATGATTGAGCGAATGAGCACTCATGACAAGAGGATGTCATGACCATTTAGAGCCTGATTCGATATTTCATAGAAAATGGTGTCTATTTATCAGACGATCCGGGCATGAATATGGAAGAGAGCTACCAACTGGTCTCCCAACACCATTTCTAGAAGTATTTTTATATTTCTGAATGCTTGAATAACACTATGCAAATGGATATTATTCACATTTCGTAGGACAGATGAATACATGTTATTCACCAGTGACACAGTGAGAATACAGAGATTATTCTCCTCCTTGATTCAGTGTGGTGGCTGGCTCTACCCAATACACCACTGTTTGCCTAAGCCGAATCAAAATTGGTGGTGTCTTGGGTGACGAGAAGCGGCAGCCCAGATTCATCTATCCCTCTCCGGGTGTCTTGCGCAGAGCTGTTCACCCATCCTGCCCTGTCAGCCCAACCGGGGAGCTCAGTCACAGAGGGGGACTCCGTCACTCTGCACTGCGACGCTGTGCTGAATGAGACAGCCCTGCAGGAGAAGCTGCAGTACCGCTACTTCAAGGAAGGGGGAGCCTGGAAATCGGAGAGCTCAGAGAAGACTCTTACCATCCCAGTGATGCGGCGCAATCACACGGGGCGGTACTGGTGTGAGGTGGAGGCAGTGGGGCGGAGCGTTTGGAAAAGAAGCAATCAGATAGACATGACAGTGAAAGGTGAGCCCATTCATTGTGGACAGGTTATTCCCCGAGTTCAGCCCTGACGCAAAACAAGCCAAAACACATTCTTATACTGTAGTGCTTTTACGATTTAGTTTGAAAAGCTAGTATATTCGCAAACACATCTCCTTAATTAAATGAAGGTAACAGCAGAATATCTTAGCTTGTGAGGTCACTGTGTTTGAGTGATATTTTACTCCACAAGCCATTAATTTGAGAACAGTGACAAAATGCAATCACTGGTGCCTTGAGGAAAGAAAACTTAGGATAAAAACTACATATACTACTAAAAAGGAAATTGATTTTGTTGTGATCAAATGTGTTTTCCCCCATTTGACATTGCAAGAAGACTTTTAGGGAATATAAATGATGTATCATTCTTCTTGTGCAGAGCTCTTCCACAGAATCAGTCTCACAGTCCTGCCCCTGGGGCCTGTCTGGGAAGGAGAGACTCTGACTCTGCACTGCACTGTCCAGTTAAACACCCCAGCACACACCCCTGAACTGCAGTACACCTACATTAAGGACGGAAGAGTCCTGAGGTCCAGACCAGAGGACAGACACTCTGTTAAAGCAGTGAGGCTGAAGGACTCTGGGAAATATCTCTGTGGAGTGGAAGCCCAGGGAAAGGGGATTCAGGCCATGAGCAGTGTAGTGGAGGTCAATGTGACAGGTGAGTCACACTGCAGAGGGCATGAGGAAGCCAGTCAAAGACAGATATCCCTATTTATGTTCCTCACTTGCTTGTCTATCGAATTGTGCTTGATGTTTGTGCATTTTGATGACTATTCATATCTCTCTAGAAAAGTGAAACAAACTGCTTTGTGTGCAATTCCTCCACCAGTAGAAGGATATGAGATGGCATATCCCAGCTTGCACTTATATTGCATTAAAAATAATCTATCACATAAAAGAACAAATGTCATGAAAGAGAGAAACAGGATTTACTGTAACTGATGCTGCAGCAGTGAGATCGTTAAGAGAGAATCATTTTCTTACACAATGAGGAGTCACGTGGTTCTTCAGCTCTGACAATGTTCCTGGTTGTGTCTGCAGAGCGTCCAAAGCCCAGAGTGACCCAGGAGCCAGCGTGGGAGAAGCTGTACTCTGGAGAGCCAGTGACCCTCAGATGTCTCCTCAGTCAACATTTCCATGGTGTGGAGTATCTCTGGTTCAGAGGGGATCTGAGAAGCCCTGTGGTCAACACAACTGAGCGCAGTGTCATTGGCAACAGCTGTCAGATCTCTTCAGTGGTCCTGTCTGACCGGGGGCAGTACCTGTGTCTGGTCCATAGAGGGCGCCCTACTCAATACTCGCAGCCCAGCGACCCTTTTCTCTTAAATGTCTCTGGTAAGACGGGCTGCAGCTTCAGAAAACACAATAATACATCATAATTCTCACGCTGTTTCACTCTGAGAGTGGGTTTCCATTCTGTTTTGTGGTTAAGCAGAAACCTGAAGAGGATCAGAACCCAGAAGTGCTTTTAACTTTCACTGGCAGACGTATAGCTGACTCAAACACCAACTGTCTGCCTCTGGAATAAAAGTGTTTCACTTTTGTTGGATCAGAACATAATTGAGCAGAGTGTGGGAACATGTGACCCACCAGCTTTTTCTTAGTTCTTCTCACCATAAATAGTGAATTCCTAGTGAATAGTGAATAGTGAATTTTATTCATATAATTAAATCATTTTTAATAGAGGAAAAAATATTCAACACACATGAACAAAAAAATAAGTACAGAATTCAAATGATATGAGACATGGCAGCAGCTCCACCTAGGAGCCCAGAGCGTTACTGCAGGAGAACACATTTATTTTTTTAAGAAAGATGCAGCTGTATCATTGTTAATTACAATGGAAGCCAGCTCACGTGATGTCAGGCACTCTGTTGACAAATACCTGCCCTTTGCTCTCGGGAATGCAAAACATTTTAGAACAGGTTTCTGCAAAACAAGGTTTTGACATTTAAGGGCAGGAACTGCAAATTCATTAAGAAGGTCTCCTGTATTTACAGCATCAGTGGAGAGTTAATAACTCCAAATTCCTTTATTTGCCAGAGTAAGACTGTGTGACTATTACTGTACTTTACATAATATAGTTGCTCATGGCTTTTTCTTTCTGTGACCATTTGCAGTTCCTATTGCTCTCCAGGTCAAGATTATTGATTTCACGTTAGATCAGCTGGGCTGTTTCTCTCTGTCTCCCCCAGTGGACCCCCCCAAGGCCACACTGATGCTGCATCCTGATTGGACAGTACTGTTTCCTGCAGAGTCGCTCACCATGGGCTGCAGGCTGGGAGGAGACTCCAGCAGGAGGCAGTATAGCTGGTACAGAGTAACTGCAGGAGGAACTGAATCAGTACAGTGCCAGTGGGAGAATGGGAAAAACTGTCAGGTTACTTTCAGAGACGAGTCTCACAGCGGACTGTACTGGTGTGAGGCCCAGTCTGGACAAGAACGCAGCAAATCTGTGCACTTCAGAGTGCTGGGTAAGAGATGAAAATAATGCCATAAATACTCTTGATAATAAAAATGTGTGAATAATATTCCTTATAATAAACATTTTCAAGGAGTGTGACAAAGTCCTTTGAAGGGGTGATGAAATTGTACTCAATGTCACATGATAAATATTATATTTCTTTATATGCATTACATTTGCAGATGAACTATCTTATTGACACTATCCTGAGGACTGGATGACATCTGTCTCCAAACTGTCCAGTAGACTCACTGTCCAGATCTCAAGTGCCACCTTCACTAGTGCTGAAAAACACAGATCTCTGGAGACCACAGACATCAACTCAGCTCCAGACACACAATCTGATAGAGAACATTCCAAATTACTTTAATTTAATTTGTTCCTGCTTCCTTAATGAACATCCCTTGTATTATAATATATGTTGCCCACAATAGCATCAGTGGTCTGTAACAAGTTATCAGAGCCACCATGGGGCAGAAGTAGAGTTCAAAACTCAAGCACTGAACTGTAGTTGTATGAAAGTAGAAACAGAACACCAGCTTGACTGCGCGTCCTTCCCCGGCTCACAGCAGAATGTTCTGATATCCTCAGATCAGAGTTTGATCCTGCAGACACCTCCACAGCCCCTGACTGAAGGACAGACGATGACTCTACAGTGCAGAGAGCGGAAATCACAAGGGAAGAGATATGAGTTTTACAAAGACAACGAAGCCCTGACACCTGACAATGGAAACACAGTGACTATTTCTGCAGTTAAGAAGAGGAATGAAGGGCTCTACAGGTGTCAGAGGTCAAAGGCCAGCTCTCAACCAGTGCTGATCTCTGTCAGAGGTGAGCCGATCCGAAGTACCATCGGGGAAAAAAGACAGCATTTGTATAAGTGCACTTTGAGTAATATGTTTCTGTTGTAGAGAACAGCTACACCTTTCATTGGAAGAATAGTTTAAATGCCTTTAATCTAATTCTATCAGGACTTCCCAGTGAGAAAGGTGTGACTGAATACTTTGCCTCAGCACATTTTGTTGAGAATGTTTTCCCCTTGTGGTAGTAAAAGCCAATCCAGCTCATCACTCCAGCAGAGGGCGCTGTGGAGCACTGCTGACCCAGCCTGTGTCCTGTGTCCTGCTCCCAGACCTCTTCTCCCAGGTGACTCTGAGAGCCTCCCCAGGAGCCAGAGTGCAGGAGGGGGAGCCCCTGAACCTCACATGCGAGGCCGAGCTGACGGGATACTACAGCTCCCCGCTGTCCTACTCCTTCTTCCGGGACGGGCAGCCTGTGGTCGAGGGGAGCAGCTCGGCTCTGTACTCCATGGCCAAAGTGAACTGGACGCTCACTGGGAGCTACAGCTGTGTGGTAGAGGCAGAGCACGGGATTCGGAAGAACAGCGCCGTCACAGCTGTCACGCTGGCAGGTCAGTGTGGGCGTGGAGTCCTTGGTGCAGGGCCTCACAGAGATGCTGAAGCAGACCAGTGTGGGCATGGTGTCCTTGGTGCAGGGCCTCACACAGACGATCAGAGCAGGTCAGTGTGGGTGTGGAGTCCTTGGTGCAGGGCCTCACACAGACGATCAGGGAAACTCAATGTGGGCAAGGAGGCCTTGATTCAGGGCCTTACAGTTGCTAGACTCTCAGGGCAAGTCAGTTTGGGCGTGTTATTAATGCACTGACCTGGGATTAGTTTTTGTCCACTCTCTGTGTGGATCAGCTAAACTCAGAAACGCAGTTTAGACCTGTGTCTTTAAATGCTTGATGATGTCTGATGTCTGATTCTCTGATAGCAGGTATATCAAATTGAATTGTACTTTTGTTTTTTCTTTTTCCACAATTCAGACACCCCTACTGCCATCCAAGCACTTCAGCTGGTGTGTTATATATTGTTATATATTGTAAAGCTGTTGAACTTTCCCAGCTAATTTAATCATTTAATCATAGACAGTACAATACAAGATAGACAAACACTGACTGCCATGCGGCCACGTCAACACTCTTTCCATCTCATGAATCCAATTGCTTGTACTCTCAGATAGTAGGGAATGAAGTTGACAATAATTTGCTCTTGAATGTCACACTATTGCCCTATGCTGGTAGGATGCCCATATCATATCATGTCATTTGCCAAACTGCTTTATACCCTACGGTGTCGCGGGAAGCTGGAGCCTACCTGGCAAACAACGAACGCAAGGCAGGGTACACCCTGGATGGGGCGACAGTCCATCGCAGGGCAAGTGCAAGCCAGTCATGGGGACAATTGGGGACATGGGGACAATTTGGAGGCCATGGTAAAGACCGAGGGGGGAAATTTGGCCCGCACACTGGGATAACTCCCTACTCTTCTCGAGAAATGCCCAGGGATCTTTAATGACCACTGAGAGTCAGGACCTTGGTTTAACATCTCATCCAAAAGACGGCACCCACTACAATATAGTGTCCCCACCACTATATTGGGGCATTAGGACCCATACAGACCCCATTGGTCCCACTAACACCACTTCCTACAGCAACCATAGCTTCCCAGGAGGTCTCCCATGCAGATACTGACCAGGCTCGCACTGCTGGGCTTCAGTGGGTAGCCAGTTGAGAACTGAAGGGTGATATGGCTGCTGGCTGCTGGCCCATTTTATGTTTTTTTTTTTTAATTTGCAATTCAAGGCATTGATCTCACACCTGCCCTTTTACAAGTAAATAACTGCAAAAAGGATGAATTAATGGTGAGGGATTTTGTTCTTGGCTTTAGGAGAGACAAAATATCTCTGGAGGTGGTTAGCATTGCAGCCTCTCAGCACTGGGACCCCGAGTTTATTTCCCAGACTGCTATCTGCATGGAGTCTGCATGCTTTCCCCTTGTTCACATGGGTTTCTCCCGAGTGCTCTGCTCTGATTTCCTCCCCCAGTCTAAAGTAGGTTCATTGGATTCTGTGAAAACTGACCCTACGTGTGAGTGTGCATCTGCCCTGCAATGGACTGACGTCCTGACCAGGGTGTATCCTGCTTTGTGCCCAATGTTTGCTGGGATGAGCTCTAGTTTCCCTGCAACCCTGTATTGAATAAAGCAGCTAGGGTGGATGGAAAACATCTCCGTCATCCTCAAAGGAAAGGTTTTACTGGATAAACCTTCCTATAGCTATACACAGACTGCTTTCCCACTAACGTTACTGTGCTCCTAGTTCCTTGGTGGCTGATTGGTGGGTGTGCTGGGGCGGTAGGACTGTTTCTGCTCATCATCTCCATTCTGTTCCTGCTGTGTTGCAAAAGGGACAAAATGTCAGGTGAGTCTACTTACATTATGGGGACAATAGGGCTCTGTGCTCTGAGCGAACTACAGGGGGGATATCACCCCTTTCTGAAATCTAGACCACATAATCGGTGCAGCAGCATTCTCTGCTGGCTAGAATGCCACAGTAGCTCTGTGTGGCTCTGAGCCCACCAGAGGCAATAACTGAATCTTGGCAGGGGCAGTGAGCTTCTTGACATGTAAGGTAGAGGTAGATTTCAATGTGTCTTTGAGTTTTTGGTAAGAGAGAAGGCACTGTGAGGGTTCAGATCGTAAGTGAGATAGGCTGGGAGCTTAATAGTTTGATAATGTGGGGGTAAAAACTGTACAATTCTGTACAATCTGTACAAAGCAAAAAACAGTCTATTCTTGCTTTTTAATTGTTGACTCAGGGGTGTACAGCTTTTGACTTAACAACGACCAGAGCACTTAGGATTCCCTCCCACATTATGTTTTATACATTACTTGTTTAACTAGTGCAAACTAAAGAAATGCTTTTACTAACGAACCATGTTGAACTCTTTCGTTGTTCAGCTGTAAGGAGTCTTGTCTCTTATTTCTGTATGGAAAACAGCATGCAGCTTTTTCCACAAAGGGTGCAAGGAGTATGGAACAAGCTACTTTTATAGATTCCCGGGAGTCTGAAGTTGGTGTGCTTTTGGATTTTCTGGATTTTGCAGAGAAATTAAGGTGTGAGGATGCCCTCTATGAGAACGTTGACCTGAATGACAAGAGAAAAGGTGAGGATCAGCTCGCTCCCAGAAAATTGATATTTTGACATCAACGGAAAATGAAGAAGAAGAAAGGCTTTGCACTTTCCAATCTGTATTTCTAGTTTATTTTGATCCTTGGGTGGGCTTTAAAATATACAGTATGGGTCCATGTAGGTTTTCCTTTTTTAAGTAAGAGGTGTTGCCTGGGGTTAAAAAAAGACAGCATCTCTAGCTTCCATGAGGGCCTGGACGAATGACACCCCAATAGGAGATATGTCCCTCAAGTACTTTTTGAAGACCATAAAGAGCTCAGAACTAGGGTATTCATTGGTTAGCCTAAGTGGTGTCAGAACGAGGGTGAGGGGTCGTTAGGTTTCACAGCAAACGTGCAATCTGGCTCTACCACTAATAACCAGAGACTCAGCAAACAGCACGGAAAGACAGACACCAGAAAGTTGGCATTTGAGCTGTCTATGCCTCAAACCCCCTGAAATCTGATCTCATCGCTGTACAGAGTTTGCATGTTTCGCAGCTATATCACAATGCAACTCACAACGGACAGCGCACTAAAAGTGCGAGCCTGGTCAGTACCTGGATGGGAGACCTCCTGGGAAAGCTAAGGTTGCTGCTGGAAGAGGTATTAGTGGGACCAGCAGGGGGCGCTCACCCTGCAGTCTGTGTGGGTTCCTAACGTTCCAGTAAAGTGAGGGGCACACTAATCTACAAAAAACTTGCCTACACTCAGATGAGACATTTAACTGAGGTCTTGACTCTCCGAGGTCGTTAAAAATCCCAGGATATTTCTTGAAAAGAGTATGGGTATTCCTCTTGGACTTTATCAATCAGGGCCTTATTTTAATCTATGAACTGGTTTCATCACTCTGTTCTCCTCCCCACTCATAGTTGAACATCTGGCACAGTTTTTATATATTGCAGTTTCAATGAGTTTATACTTGTCTATATGTCAATGCACACGCTATACTTTGGGTGTGGAGCAGTGGCTCTGTGGCTAAGGATCTGTGCCTGTGGCTGGAAGGTTGCTGGCTCAAATCCTGCAGCTGGCAGAGGAGTCCTACTCCATTGGGCCCCTGAGCAAGGCCCTTTACCCCAACTGCTCTGGGGGTGCTGTACAATGGCTGACCCTGTGCTCTGACCCCAAGCTTCTCTCCCTGTCTGTGTGTCTCATGGAGAGCAAATGGTATGTGAAAAGACAAATTCCTAATGCAAGAAATTATACAGGGCTAATAAAGTGATGTTATGTTATATCTCCTCTGATCCATACACTACAGTGTCAATGAATTTATACAGTATTTCTCTAGATTTCGTCTGATCCATACATTACAGTGCCAATGTGTGTAGATTTCTTGAAGTCTCTGATCCATGATTTTACTGCCATTCCAGATCCAGAGGTACAAGAGGTGTGCTATTCCACAGTTTCCTTCAGGAAAAGTAAGGATTTCAACAACATAACTAAACTGCAATTTCAGTAATGGCTTGCCGTCTTTCCAGATCCCAAACTTCCTCACAACAAAGAATGCTGGGATAGTGTGGGCAGGGAAGCAAATGGTCATTAACGTGTTGGAGGGCTGGTAGACTTCAGACTTGATCGCCAGTAACAGATTGGGCCAAGACCCCCCAGAATGAACACCTTTTCTCTTCTGAAAAGTGCCTCGATATCTTCAGCAATTCAAGTCTGGTTACAACAAACGAAACCTCTCAGCAAAAACACCAAAAAGACTTCCTTCCGGACTATTTTGTTTAACAGAAATCTTAGGCCGCACCTCATTTCGTTGAAATAAACAGAATATCTCAACACTGGTAACTCTTGTCTCTGAATTCAAATATATCTTTTTTTCTTGCGATGATCTTTACTAGGAGTACACCCAACAGGAAAGAATGAAGTTACCGATTCAACGGCTGACTCGACGAAGCCGGGAGACAAGAGAGGGATCACAGGTGTTGACCTACATTCTCTCACACGCTGAGACGTTAAGCTTTTCAAGTAGGCTTTGGGAGCATTCCCGTTTCACCCTTAATACCCTTCTTCTCTTTCATCTTCAGATAAACCCCGCATAGACTGCAACGAACTGGCCTCCGCCCTCGTCAACCTCAAGAGCGCAAACCAAGGTGTGCAGACTTTCTGCCTTCACCTACAGTTCCACTTTCCCGCTAGAATCGGTGTAGCTATCTCAATCTCGGTGTTGTTGGCTGCATTGCCTATAACTCCAGCGATGGGCCTCCCGTCTGCTATCGTCTGTCAGCGGAGAGACCAAGACCTGCCCGCACTTCACTCACTGCCTGCATAACTGCGAGGTTTATGTGGGTTTATTCAGTTTCTGGGCTGGGGATGGCTCTGTAAAGTGTCAGTTATTCTGATCGCCCCTTATGGTTTATTAAACTTGGACACAAATATTTTTTTTTGCATCATAGAAAAGGTCTGAATTATGTAAAATTGTATTATTTTAAATTATTTTCATTTTTTGTACTTAAAACAGCTCTTTCCTTCAACCTCCCCAACAATCGATCAGATTTCCTTTTTGTACTCCCCTCGACACCAAACTACTACGTACTAGGACTACATATTGTCATTTTCCTTTACAGATCAGCCCCAGACGGGATGCACACAGCCTATTTATGCTGTTTCTACAAAGACAAAAAGCAGAGGTAAGGATTGTCCAGCTTGTCTTTTGAGACGTTGAATTTTGAGTCTGCGCTCGAAATTCTCCCCGATCACCAGGAGAAGGGGGAAGCAAGATGTTTCAAAGTTTATTTCCCCAGTGCCAGTTATGATCTTGCGATTGACATTGAGCATGCTGAGATTCTCTCGGCTCATTTCCGGACTGTGTGTCTTTCAGTTCAACCCCAGGTGTCCGACGGCACCTGGCCCACCTCCGTGAACGAACTGAAAAAGAAATTCCGGGTCACAATCAAGAGTAAGTGGCTCCAGATTTCTTGCACTGTTCTCAAGCAATCATTCCTGTAGTGTGTGAAAACTTAAAGGTTTTAATACCAACCGCTCCCAGAAGTGAGCACGATTGTTGCCTTAAAACGTCAGGGGATAGCAATTTAATTCCCTGAGAATTGTGTGCCTTTCTTCCCTAGTCCTTAATACTGTGCACTAACAGGTGGGCTTAATTGGTCAAAAAAGACTTTTATATTGATAATCCTCATTATCTTTGCTGACTGCCCTATCTTTCTTACACCCAAGACGTTGTGTTTCTTCTCTTTTCAGCATGGATTAAACCCATTACTTGTTCCTTTGCAGCCTACGCATGCTGATGCAGCTACCCACCTGAACTACTTCATGTAATAAACAGTACTACCACGTACTTTAACTCCATGTAAAAGAGCAGAGAGGTGGCATTTCTAAAACACCACCATAAACGGGCAGCGTTCCTTTACAGTCCTGCTCCTTATAATTGATCATTTCTCCCATTACAGACAAGGCTCCGAAGACGAACAATGACGCACAACATCAAGGTAAAGACAGACTCGTGTCTCTCCTGCTGTGCACGACGAGGAAACTGCGGGAAGCCTTTGCAAATATCACGAGCTGAAACCCGAGAGAAGCATAACATGAAAATGCCCCGGACCGTGTCCCCTGTTTTTTCCCCCATCAAATTGCGCGATAAAGAGAGTTCCCCCTCTTTCGCGTCACTCATCTCGTTCTTTCACGTGTGCGTTTCAGCTGGGACAGCGGCCAGCAGGAGCGAGCAGCCCTACTCCATTATTGAGCTGAAGGACAGGACCAAAGGTATGGACGGCCGTAATTCGCACGTAGAGTAAGGAATGCTACGCGTGCAGAGGAGAGCTGTAATATCATGCGGGTCTTCGGGTGAACCTCTTTCTCTTTTTATACTGTAACGCATACGGCCACCATCGTGGACTGTTAGAGCCGGCTTACGAGAGCGGTGACGTCACCGCCCTTCCCCGTGAGCCGCCGGGCTGATGGGAGATTTCCCTTTGGCTCAAGTGACGCCGGAGGCCCGGGTTCGAGTCCCCGACGGTGGGGGGCCGACCTGAGGCGGCAGAGGCGAGGGCGCATACCCATTGTTAACCTCGGAGCGTTACAATACTATAGCGTTCCACTCCCCCCCTCCCCGGAGTTATGGACTGTGCCGTTGACCCATGACCCATGACCCGTTGACCCATGACCTTGAGTCACAGCTTCCCCTTGCCCCCGTGCCCTACATAAGGGCACCCTTGAGCGCTTGTTCTCTTTGCACCGCCTGGCCAGCTATGGGAACTGCGCTACCCCCTTTTCCCTGCACCTGCAGTGGCTCTCTCTCTCCTTATGTCTTCCTGGTGAATAGCCCTTTCCTCTGTAACTAAAAGGGCAGTAAACCCCCTGCCTCCTGCCTGATCTCTATCACCATCAGGGCTCTCTCAAAGGGGGGGCCAAGGGGGAAGCTGCCCCGGGCTCCGCGCTTTGCCCCCCCAGTCCCGCTTCACACACGCAGCAAAATATCAATACATACATGTTTAAATCTTTTAATAAAGCAACACACAGAACTCTTGTTTTAACTCCAGATGAAATCTCAAGTTAGCGGGAGACCAGATGCTTTATTCAGAGCCGGAGGCGTGTCCCGCCCTCACTACGTCACAGGCATCGGTTGCCAGCCAAACGTGATCGCGGCAGAACTGAACAAGCTTGGACAAAGAGTTAGCAATTTAGCAAGTTGGCAAGAGGAACAGCGGCGAGCACAAGCAGGGGACATTTCGAAAATACCACAGCGGGTGCGAGAAAAGAAAGAGGAAGCAGAAGAGGGAGGGTGGAAATGCGGCACTCGAAGGGTCTGTGGGAAGGTTCGTTGTGAAAACCAGGAGCGAAGAAGAAACGGACACGGGTGGTGATCTCGACGACGACAAGGACGCTGGCATTGAGACACCTGACGGTACCGATAGCATCAGCAACAACAGCGATGAGTAGTTCTGTTCGGTTCTGTTTGTTTGGTTTTGCGCAGGCCGGTTAGGGAGCTATTTCATCACCTCAGTGCTGCTCCCTGCCACCACCACTACACACAAGACCCCCCGGGCTCCCTGCCCACCCCTTGAGACGGCCCTGGTCACCGTCTGGGCTGGGGTCGATTTGCTCCATCACGTAACTATACTCTGTAATTTGAGAGTACTTTTCTTTGTAAAAATGTTTTTTGGGCTGCTTTCAGCATGAAATAATGCCTAAACATGATTGCTTTCCAGCTGAGAATCCAGAACCCAGCAGTCAACAGCCGTACTCCATTGTCAGATTGAAGAAGATCAAAGGTAGGGATGCTTGATGAATAACAGACGACTGAACCACACCTGACTATACAGAAGAGTGCTGTAATGTCGCCTAGGACTTCTACTTCTGTTCCTGTGCGTTTCCTCACCATAGAAGACACACAATACAAACCTGATTTGAGAACAGGCCTGCTTCCGGTGGAGAGTCTCACCTTTTTGTTCTTGCTCTGCAGAGACAGACTCCATCCGGACTCGCTCCCCTGTGGCGCCGGAGCCGCTGTACGAGGAAATTCCGGATTAACACGCGCAGAAGGCAGCGCCGTCTCGCGGAGGACTGCGCGCCGCAAACGTCTTTTTTCCAGATGAAAAAAATCTTTTCACAGAGACCCTACCCCGTCCTCTTTTTCTCACTCGTTCTCTACAATATTTATTGATTTGCAAAAGCAACGTTTTTTTTTGCACATTCTCTTTTTACTTTGTCTAGAGTACGAAATTATATTTCCATCGTATCCCATCTCCTATGCAGAATAAATAATACGACCGTATTAAAGAACTTTGTAATAATTATGTACACCTGTTGGTATTTCACGGACTATTATGAGCCCAGATTAAATGTTTGCAACAATAACACACCTTTATTTTTAATAGTTTCTTTGACACTGTATTAAAATACTATAATATAGAATTGTACACACTTTATCACTTGACTTGGTTTAAAACGTCATGGAATGATTAAGTAACACAACGATAAAGAATCAACACATACTCTAACAAAGTCACCGGTCTCATCTGTTTTTTTTCCCCTTAAATCTAAAATCTCACAATCCTTAGATATGTGGGTAGAGACCTTAATAGTCAGTCCAAACGGTTGCAATGGGAAATCTTTTTTTCCTTCTGATGAATTAGCACACGGATTAATCCGTTTTAATCTGGTCGCCCCACTTCGAAAAAGGGAGTCAATGAGAATTTGCGCAACCCCTACATCCCGTTCTGACACAAACACTTCCGGCTTCTCCTCAGTGAAGACTTGCGGGCTGTGGTCAGCTTTCTCTTGCCTCGTCATTCTTTATAACCAGGTCTTACCCCATCCACAAAACAGAGGAAAACAGCTGGTTTTTGTTTCAACCTGTGTAATCAGTAAATGGGCTACTTGTTTTCAACGGGTCTGGGAACAAGACCCTACATAATCGTCGTAACCCAAGGAACTGTGAAAAAGGAAGAGAGTTTTTAGTGTGGTTGGGGTGAAATGAGCTGTACAGGAGGTAGCTGTGTGAATCCGTGGGTTTGTAATAAACTGAAGTGGACAGTCGGGGGTGGTTGATAGACAAGTGGATGTCTAGAAACGGAAGAGTGGTGGAAGATATATTAACCGTATATTTGAGGGACGGGTGGAAGTTGGTGAAATGGTGCAGGAAGAACTCAAGCTGATCGTTGGAGCATGTGGCGGCACCGACGCAGTCATCAATATATCGTTTGTAGAGGTCAGGGACATAGCCAGTGTAGGAAGCGAAGAAGCGTTCTTCTACCCAGCCAACAAAAATGTTGGCATAGCTGGGTCCCATTCGACATTTGACTTGACATTTTTTTTTTTACTCAAGACGGTCACTTCATTAAAGTTACGGGCACCCATACATCGCCTCAGAATCTGGTTAGAACCCTTGCAGTGCTGCAGCAAATTAAATAAATTAGACCAATGAGGTCACTGAAAAGATGGACTGGTCTCCCATCCCGGGTGTAAACATCCTTGTGCCCTTTGCTCTTCAGGACAGGCTCCGGCTCACCGGCGGCCCTAAATTGGAAGAAACAGTTAGAAAATGGATGGATGGATGGATGGAAGGCTAGCAAGAATGGGAGCAGAAAAAAAAAGGACACCAGGCCCCTCCAGGAGATGAGCTACAGATTCCTCTTAAAGCCTTCCAAGTCTGTATTCACCATATATGTCTTCGCACTGTATGGAGAGACGTACCACTAAACTGCACTGTCCAGCTTCAGGGAGGGTCTCCAATTGAATGGAGACATTTGCAAAATATATCTAAACATATTTTCCATTGTTTCCTTTTCACCAGTCTCCATTTTTGGTGCAATATCACTTTTGCATTTTCTCCTTATATTTTGCACTTATGTTACGGGATTACATTAATATGCTAGCACACTTTACATTTCATAAGGAAAAATACAAAAAACACACCACCCCTTGGGTGCAGCACTCCTAATTCTTCACTTCAGAAGCCAGTGGGAGATGATTTTAGATCAATAAGCTATTAAGCCTCATTTTGGCCTACCTGCACATTGTATTAAAAAAACATGAAGTTAACAATTACAAATTAGTCCACAGAGACTACAAAGACTACAAAGGCAAAGACTACAAATCCACATCTCGTAGAAAGTCTCTTCTGCATGGCTGCAACTGGAGATACTATTATCCTACAGCCATCCTACCAGCAGAAGGCAGTGCTGTGCAACAGACCGAGCCCCTGACAGACTATGAACCTCAGCCCTGCTCACCTGTGTGCTACTTACACCCAGCTGTCAGGCTGGCCCAGTCTGAATCTGCAGTCTCCGTAGGACACAAGATCAAGCTTTGACCACTTGATTCTCGGGCGTCGGGGCTGGTTTAACAAAATCTCCCTGGGTTTGCGAAAGAACTTGTTCGTGCATGAGGTAAATTTTACAAATGACAATAGGCCATTCATCCCATCTCACTTACCTGTTTGGTAGTAATCTCACCCAGCACTGTCCTGACAGAAGCAAGGGTATTGGCTGCAACAACACAGCTGGCTAGCTTGCTCTGTACTCCCATGATCTTTTGCATAAAGACACGCATCCTCTTCTCACTGTCCTCTTCTCACCTTAAATGTTCTTCCACTAAGAGGGCCTATCTAGCTCATCTGGTTGCTAGTCGTGAAGTGATCTGCAGGTCACATCCAGCGGTTTCTTGAAATAAGCCAGACTGTTGGCTCCAACACCATAGCAGCTAGCCTCGAACCTGCTTGCCAAAAAACAATTTGTGTGTCCCAGCAGCTCAGACTAGATCCAACTTTCATAATTCTTCTTTACACTTCTATAGCGCTTTTCTGGACGCTCCACTCAAAGCGGTTCACAGGTCATGGGGATCCCCTCCACCCCCACCAGTGTGCAGCCCCACCTGGATGATGCTTCAGTACTCTCGCCACACACCAGCTCTCAGTGGGGAGGAGAGCAGAGTGATGGAGCCAGTTCAGAGATGGGGATTATTAGGAAGCCATGATTGGTAAAGGCCAATGGGAAATTCAGGTAGGAACATCCCAACTCTTTTTGAGAAACGCCCTGGGATTTTTAATGGCCGCAAAAATTCAGGACCTCGGTTTTACAGTACTCTCATCTGAAGGACGGCACCTTTTCACAGTATAGTGTCCCCCTCACTAGACTGGGGCATTATAGGCTGTACAGTGTATACAGACCCAGGGTGTGCACCCACTACTGACCCCTGTAACCCCTCTTCTTTAAGCTTTAAAAGACCAAACAGCACAGCCATCTCACAGTTCGGGTTTGGCTTTATTTCAGGTATTTACAGCTTATGATTACCTACTCAAGTCAGTTATTAATGTCCAGTTTTCACAACGGGGGGGTTAAACATAGAAGATCATCCGTTAGTCAATGTCCCAACCAGTTCATTAACATTTAAAAAAAAATAACAAAAATAAAGGAAACAAATCTCTGTAAAGGTAGTGCAACAATTAAAGAACAAAGGAAAATAAATACATGTATTTACAAATCACATCTTAACTTATATGTACAAAAGAAATTGTTAGTTCCCAACGAAGAGATTCCACTTAACCAATTTAAAGGATTAATTGGCATGTTTCATTATTTTCTGATTCTCGAATATAAGCTCTATATATACTGAATATATAGATGTAAAAAGCATTGGTGTTCCATTCTTTACCCAGCAACGTCCACAGAAAATCGAATGGCGGCACATTTTGCGTTTCCTCAAGATTCCAAGACTCCCCCCCCATTCCTGCCACCCCCCTACTCCCTTTCCCGATTCGGGGGAGCTGCCAGTATTCTCCCATCCTGGTCTTTCCCCCGTTTCGTGCCTACATCCTGTTCACCAAAACAACGGGTGAGCTCAGTGCCCCTCCTGCTCATTTTAAACTGGCAGGTCCCGGACTGGACACGTGGGTGACGAATTGAAGCTTCTATGCTCTTATCGATCCCAGCGATCCTGCATCATTCAGACCAGGAGGGTTACCTGGCAGTACCTGTTTAATCCACCGATAACTTAAAGAGCTGGTCGAGGTTTTATTTTAAAATTAAGCCCAAAACGCACTGAATCTCCTAGTCGAGGGCCTGGACATGGACGGTGCACACCGATACAGATGGGGGTGTCGAGAGCTGATGTGCACCAGCTATTGTATCGGTGGGATTGTCTTCACTGGTGCCGAGACAAGCATTCTCAAATTCCCCTACACCAGTGGTTCCTGGTCCCGGTGACCCACACAAACTGCAGCTTTTCATTCCAACACACCTTCATTAGAGTACTGAAGCCTCAACTGAGCCCAGAAGTTTGCTTCATTGGAATGTTGGCATTTTGATTTCTAGCCTCCCGTTTTGGGATTTCGTTTCACTTACGGAACCCAACGGCTCCAACGTGTTTAAGATCTGGGATCAAACAGTTCATTGATGAATATCAACCATGTCAGGTTAATGAAGGGGTCCGATTGTGTAACCAAGGGCTCGGCTGGAACCCAAAACCAGCAGAGGTGTGTGTCTGTGTGTGTGTCTAAGACCAGCATCAGCAACCAAAGCACCTGGATTCCAGGCCATTAATTAACGCGGACGACAATTCAGGATTTGCTTGGAATGACCCACAAAGACCTGGAATCCAGGTCCGCCCTTGAAATCCTGGAAGAGCGTCTTGGAATCTTAATTTCAGGAGACGCGCAAGTCCGGCCCCCTTCACATACCATGTGAAGAAGGCGCTTGCCTCTCCAGCACTGATGACTCACAGATACACGGGCTCGGTCACCCCGCCTCGGAAAGGTCAATGCAGTGTCGTGAATGACATTTCCAAGCACCTGTGCCCCCCGGGGATTAACACACTGCCCCCTTTAAAGAGTGCATTATTCAGAAGCGTCCGTTGCAATTTTTTGGGTAACGGCAGCTCATTGATTTCAAGGGAAAAAAAAAAGTCACCACCCTGCTTGCAAACTGCCAAACATACACACATTCTGGATAAAAAAAATAATCATTTTGCCCGTGTTGTTTTCAGAACCGCAAATGCATGATTTGTATAGGAAAGGGGGGTCCAATTCTGGTTCCACAGCGCTGGTGTGCGTCTTAAAGGTCTGCATCCCAACTCGGCTCTTGACGACCAACATCAGCTCAGATTTGGTCAGAGCCAACCAATTTCCCAACCGGGCCCAGCTAATTAGCAGTTGGTGCTTTGACTGAACTTGGAAAACTTGCCGACACGGGGCCCCCGTTTAGGACCAGAGACTGGACCACCCTGGATTAGACATGAAAAAAAATCTCCTTCATTCTTTCACCAGAGCCTGATGTCTGTGTTTACCGATTTACAAGGGGGGGGGCAAGGAAACACAATGTATAGATCGGAAGGAAAAACAAATCTCAAAAAATATAGATTCTTCAGCACTCATGTCAAAATATACAGTACATTAGTGGCTCTGTTATACCCACCATAAAGAAATAGCAGCCAAAAAACAATAATGATAAAGAAAATAAAAACCTTCTTAGGCGAGTACATATAGACCACCTGTTTGTCTGGACGGTAATAGTGAATGCCTATGGGCCACGCAGAGACCCAGATTAGCTCATCAGACTAGCTCATAGTATTGTGCAATTATGATCACTTACACGTTGTTTCCAAGCAGTTAAAGTCAGGTTTCACGATAATCTTGGAATGGTTTAAGTGTGTGCAAAGTCAGTTCATGAATACTACCCCTAATGTAAACTAGACTAGTGGTGGGCTAACTGTGTCTTTATTAACCGGTTAATAAACAACCTGTTACTGGTTCATGCCAATGGACGTTTACCAATAAAAAGTTACTTTGTGATTTTGTCATTTTTGTTAATTCTGTATTAGGTGGTAGGGCTCTGGTCAGGCCCTCTACATGTTTCGGGGTAGCCTGTCTCTGTCCTAGACCCTTACCAGCCCTTTTAAGCTATCACCTAAGTTGTAAGGGAGACCGTTTCAGCCGTGGAGATTTCAAGGGGCGCCCCCTATAGGATCCAGGGAGGAAGAGAGGCCCACAAGTCCTTCTGCACGACACATGCTGGCAAAAAGTTAAAGGTCATCATTTCTGACTCCTAAAGAAGTAGATGAAACACAACGGTATACCAAGCAGAGTTTAACTACGGCTTCACAGAAAAGAAATATCAAAGGGTAAAGGGGGTAACGACCACTGAACTAAGGTGGCTATAATTTCACCTAAAGGAATGTATTTAAAAGAAATCTGAGCACTAGATTATTTTTCTGTGTGTGTGTGTGTGGGTGTGTGGGGCTGAAAAGGTTATGAAGATTGATGTATGATGTTCAAACCAACAAATCATTTTCAGAGCAGCCAGAAACCTAGCTTAATATCATGGTTTCTGCACAGTTTCTGCAGACTAGAGGGCACAAAACACCCCTCCCTCTTTCCCTTGGATGAGACACCGATCTATCGCATGGGGTCACATCCCCCAGCACTTATACAGCTGGGTGGTCTGAAGTAACTGGGATACAGTACCTCTAGGTACATCAGCAGTGTATGCAGCACAGAGTGGAACCTACTGCACTAATATGTCCAAAGGCTTACCCGCTGTGCTACGCCACCCCCAAACATCCTGGTAGTTACTTTAAAACAAACACCCCATACATTTGTGTTATGTGTAAGCTGAAAGAATTACTTGCTTTTAATCATAGGTTTTCTCATGTTAAGAGATTCCTAAACTGTTCGCGTTGAGTTAAGGCGTGAGAGAACAGGAACGATAATCGCTGCCGCCTACTGGCCTCGATTCCCTTGTCATCCCTGACCAGCAAAATGCCCGTTTCCAAAAGACTCCATGCTATTACAGGTCACCTGTGGTCGGACTACAGCTCGGTCCAATCCTGATAGAATAGATCGCAAACAGAGAAGTTCCTCAGCAGTTCACTTCCTTTTCTCCCGTCTAGTTTCGGCTGCAGTGGTAAACCACGGAAATTGGGCGTCAGCTCCACTAAAAGCAAACAAACTTCATCTTGCCGGATATCTGCAGGGAATAAAATATCCTGGTGCAGCCACACATACAGTGAGCAAATGTCACCTCTCACACCCCAGTGGAGAGCGACCAAAGCCATCCTACTTTTAAAACGGATCTTTAAACAGAAGGTTCCACTTCTGTTCATCAAGCGTTAAGGCACTCAAAGTTAGGATTCACTACCCTTCTGCTCAGAAGCCCTTGACTGGCCAAGACTGAACAAGAACCCAGATTAGTATCCACACAGGATAAAAAAATAAGTCTTCTGCTATGCAACAAACAGCTATGCTTGTCCAAAAGCGTTCTACAAAGAGAAATTTAGGAAATCACAAAAACAGCTGTTCCACTCCTGCCTATGTAGGGTGATGACTAAAATGAGGAAGGATCAGATTTGAAGAAGCTCAACTTTGATTCGCAAACTATAATGTCAAAAAATCTGGCCCGTCGGTTCCCAAGAATTTAGGAAGAAGAATGCGAGCTCTGATCACTTGAGCTAGGACCAACTAATGATGGTAATGTAATTTTTTTAATCGAAATTAAAAAATGATCTTTGAGGATCTTCTGAGGACTAGGGTTTTGGGGAGTAAAATTAGCAGGGAGGGGTGTTTTTAGTATGGAAAGATGGCTATCAGGGGCAGGCAATATCTCCTAGCTATTAAACACAGATAGAAACTGGGTCCCTAACTTACAGAACTCATGTGTTTATACGTGTATGCATTATCCAGAACACACTGGGGAATCTTACTCTTTTAAAGCATGACTCATCTCCCATTTGATTCCTCTTTCACTTTCGTCTGAATTTTTCTGACTTTCCTTGACGGGAACGTTAGGTGCTTTCAGATTTCGGAGGGACATGTTAAACTCTCAGCAAAGCATAGTGGGGAAAAACTAGGATTATCACCAATCCTGCTGTAGCTCAAGAGAGAGCTCAACACAAAGACTTAATGATGGAAGACTCAACTAATACCAGGGTCACACAATACCAGAAAAAAACCTATGTAGCTGGACACATTCATTGGTAAAAAAAATATCAGAAACACAGCCCTTTCCCCAACCAGTCTAACCACTGCATTTTCCCAGCAGCCTGGCGATGTGTGGGAGTCTTAAGGAATATGATGTATTTCCATCATCGCTTTCCCAACCAGAACAATATCTAGTTCCCAAGTCCTTTTGAAAAGAAGAATTGGACAGATCCATATACCCAGCAATTCAATCACACACACACCACTGGTCTCAGTGCAACCTCCGCAGAAAGCAATCTTTGGAAGAACGTGGATGGGGAGTGGGTTGTCAATATTTAAAGGCCTTGTGGGATACACCCTCACGTAGTGTTCGTTCAGCAACTCGACTCTGCAGTCGGATCCTCAAATTCTGACCAGTGAGTTTATAATTGGAGACTGATAACTGAAAACTAACACTCCGTGTACCAGTCGGAGACCCGTGCAAAAGCCTTCAATATCAACTATCATCCTGTGGAGAAACAAAGAAGAAGCCCCTCAACCTGACACCTGCAAGGATTTCTTCTACCTTGAATCAAGAACAAAACTTTTAAAATCAAAATGTAAAACTTTTAAAATCCCAGCATTCCCTCTTCGCGGAACGAACAGACAACATCTCAGCGATGCTTTAAAGCCAGATTCCTCAGAATTTAAGGTAGGTCAGCTTATAAAAACCGTTCAGGGTGACTTGAGAACTTCTAGGAGGGGAAGAAAATGGCAGGGGGGTGTTTAATTAAAGAGATTAATGGCCTCTAATTGGCACGGTCATTACCTCCGCCAAGAAAGCTCAGTGTCAACAAGTGGCAACTGACCCCCCTTTCCAACTCCTATTCACCTCCATCTTTAAAAAAAAAAACACAAAACAGGCTCATCTCTCATCTTTCCCGCCCCTCCTCACAGGAACCCCTCTGCCACTGTTTTGTTTTATGTGAAGTTCTGGACGGGCTGGCTGACCCTCATACAGGCCCAGTAACAGGCCCGGCCCATGCAGATGAGCGCCAGCAGGATAACCACGACCCAGGAGGCGTAGATGCCTCCGTACCGCTGCGCGTGCTTCCACGTACCAGCCTGTGGGAAAAGCAAGAAAAAAAAAATCAAATAGACAAAAAAAAAAATTGTTCGCTGAAAACCAGGCCCACCAGACACCTCGCCAAAAGGACAGATAGCTCTAAACGTGTCTGTGAACATTTTAATTCACATGAACAGGGTCACTAATCTTCTCTGGACCCATGAAGATTGCAACCACCAACATTTTCTTACAAGATTCACAGACCAAAATAGCTGTGCACTTCCAGTGCCACCAAACACCCCTTGACCATGACAACACCTTCAACACGAAATGAGGAGTTGTCAATTTTGGGGTCAGCAGTGGGATTTTAGGGAAGATGCATTTAGGTCTGAAAACAGGGGGAAGGAGCATAAGGAACAAATAATCCTGCTGTTGGACCCAGCAATCTGGAATCTTTAGTAGAAGCACCATGGAGTCCTGGGTCGTTTGATTACTGAGGGGGCAGGTTGTTTTCATTCTGCCTGTTATTCTGCCTAATCCATTACAACCGAACATAAAACTGGGATATGCACCTCCCTCTCTAGTTTCCCCCATAGTTTCCTGGGGGAACCAATTCAATCTCACTGTCATTTACGAACAGATTCATGAACTGGGGTTTCGGAACTGACACTGGCACCAAAACCACAGATTCCAGCATTAGAAGATATCTGGATGCAAAACATGCCACATAGCAGCAGAGAGCAACAACCCTTTGTGCTCTGGGACAACAGGCCTACTATTTTAACCGTCCCAGCAAAACCCCATACTGAGAGAACTAAGAGAAGGAGGGCCAACTCACCGCAAGACCCCCAGCAACCATGGCAAAGAGAAGACCCATCAGGAAGCACCACAGACATCTCTTTCGTGGGTACCTCCTCCCGATGGAAGACCTGGAGGAAAACAGGAGCCAGAGAGCAAACCTCAGTTCCAGCTACAGAATCTTGCCTGCCTACAACATCTCAACCACCCAACCCAAAGTCAGCTTCCTTCTTTCATGCAGCTACTCAACTTCTCCAGCTCAGACAGCGGGGTCAAGACAAGTATTTCTACTGTGCATTACTGCCAGCGAAATACATTTTTTCCTCGTCTCTAGTATGACGTGACAGGCCACTCTAGTTCTCCTAACTACCTCCAAAGACCTGAAGGTGCACCACTGAAGCAAGGGATGCACACAGTGGAATTCAAACCAAACCGGGCACCTGTACACCAGATACATGCCGACTACCCACAACCTAGTTCTGGCACTTCTTGGCCAGCAGATGCTAAGTAGTGGCACAACCCTCTCGTGTCCCACCTGCAGACAACAAAACCATACTGTGCACTTCAGCAGAGGTTTTGCCCAGAATATCTCTGGAAGAGAATTTAATGTGAGCAATCACACAACACTACTCCCCACCCCCTGCAGGCAGTTAATTGCAAGAGGCCTCCTTCAACAGCCTCCTCACTTTCATGTCCCCAGGTGTGATTAAAGTATGCAGAAGATGGAACCTCTCTTAGTTCTGTGTACAGCTCCAGCCGAACTGGTGTCGGTGTGAGAGAAGATGGACAGCTGACTGAATGTCCTTCTGATTTATGCCAGCAGCTGTGTCACCCTGCATACAACTCACAACTTGCAACCCACTGAAACTAAGCAGGTGTGAGTGGGGACACTATGATGTAAATAGGCGCTGTCCTTCGGTTGAGATGTAAAACCGATGTCTTGACTCTCTTTGGTCATTAAAAACCAAAATGAGGTGTGGTGTGGTGTTTCTCGACAAGGGTAGGGCTGTTAACCCTGGTGTCCTGGCCAAATTATCCACTGGCCTTTACCACTCATGGCCTCCTAATAATCCCCATCTCTGAACTGACTTCATCAATCTGTTCTCCTCCCCACTAATAGATGGTGCGTGGTGAGCACACTGGCACACTCTGGCTGCCGTTGCATCATCCAGGTGGGGCTACAGATTGGTGATGGTGGAGGAGGAGAGTCCCCATTACCTGTAAAGTGCTTTAAGTGGAATGTCCAGAAAAGCACTATATAAATGTAAGGAATTATTATTATAGAACATGGCTCTGACTGTCTCCATAAATTCAGTTAATACACCTCAACAATGCCTGACCAGATGTAAGATCTTTAAGGCCTGACAGTCTAGGAACTACTGACTGCTTCTGCTCCAGTAAACTCCTGCTTCAAAACAAAACCTGCTATATTTGCAGATTATATTTGAGATTCCTGCTGATCTCTAATTAAAACTCATCAAGAGGCAAACAAAATAAATCTGTGCTTTCATTTCCAAGTTGGTCTCCACTGCTGACCCATGGCACATATCTCAAGTTGGTACATCCCCTGAATTGATTAATGGGACAAGACTGCTTACACTTTTCTGCAGTGAGGGCATCGTGCTAATGTTCTGTCTGTAAATTCTGTCCACTGCAAAAGAGAGGAGAGACAGCGTTAAGGTCGCCTGAGGAACAGCGATCAGATACACTTTTCTGCAGACAAGTCTAAACTGAAGAGAAATAAGCAGCGCTGGAGGAAAAAATAAACATGGGTGGCCAGGGTCTGACAGGAAGCAGAAAATATCAGTGGGAAGATGAAGGAGAACAAGTCAGCAGCCTATATTTTTGGAAAAAGGTTGCGTCACAGGACACGCAGGACAAAAAATACTTTGCCTAAAATAAAATAAAGTAAAAAAAATAAATGACGCAAACTGTTTTTTTTTTTGCTTACAGAGCCTTATCTTACAGTAATATCTATTATGGAATTTGCTTCTAACCATCCCAGTTTTAGGGGGTTGAGCAGTAAAACCACCAACAAGCACTCAGCTTGTACCCCATATTGAGTGTGACACAACTCTCGGGGCGGGGGGGACCGAATGGGGTCTGAACTCTTGGTTGGGAAGACAGCCAGTCAAACTTAACATGTGCATCCTTGAGAGGTGATAGCAAGTACCTGGAATATCTGGGGAGAGGCACTGGGAAACACCACAGACAGGCACCGAGGACCACAGCTGGAGGACATGCCCACCCCACAAGCTCTGTGGGAGGATAGTGAAACGGGAAACCTACCAGGAAGGTGTTTTTGCAGTGTCCACAAGTGACGCGAGCTCCTACAGGCTGAGGCTCGGGGCTGGCTGGACCAGGATGGACGGGCCCCAAGTTTATGATCCTTTTACTGCCAGACGAAAGTGAAAGAGTTGAAACCATTTTGACACCAGAGTCATGGAGATAACTAACCTGCAACAAAACCACTTGTGAACCGCTAAGAAGGCAGCGACATTCCTCTTCGGTGTAAGATCAGATCAGATCACTTTATCAGCCACATACGATTTCTTGCATTAGCAATTTGTCCTTTCGCAGACCCCAGCTTGCTCTCCATGAGACACACAGACAGGGAGTGAGAAGCTGGGGGTCAGAGCACAGGGTCAGCCATTTATACAGCATCCCTGGAGCAGCTGAGGTTAAGGGCCTTGCTCAGGGGCCCAACGGAATAGGATTCCTCTGCCGGCCGCGGGATACGAACCGGCAACCCTCCAGCCACAGGCGCAGATCCTGAGCCACAGAGCCCAATTACTCCTCCCATTACTTACTCATCGTGTGAGTAATGACATTAATTACAGTGGAAGCTGGATCAACTGCTCATACATTCTGCTGTTCTTGAATGGGATCAGTGGGCTACTTTGCAAATCGTCTGATGGCTTTCCAACACTCTCCCAAAACCATAAAACCGAAATAGCACACAACCGAAAGCTCCACACATCGCTGGCAGACAGCCAGATGGATACCAACAAACGCAGGGGGAGGATGCGACGTAAATCTACAGGCCCGCAGCGGCGCTCCTCAAAGACCCATATTTAGCCGGATGTCCTCTCGGCCACTCCCACTTCCTCCCACTCCCATTCCCATTCCTCAGATGGCAATTCGATGGACAACCACCTCTCTCTCTCCCCCCTTATCCTTACCACCTGTACAAGACACACCCGGTGGGGAGAGCAACATGCAACACGCACTGCGCGCTCTTTTAGTGAACCGCAGCCGGCACGGGGGCTGGGAAAAATGAGTTCCTCAGTTCCGAGGCGGCCGGAGCACACAGGTGCTTACGTAGAGTCCAGGCCGAGTCTTCCCGGAGAAGGGAGAAGTGGTTCGGTACTGGCACAGTTTAGATCAATCGCTAGGGCTCCACATTTGTGGATTATATAAAAAAAAAAAAGAGAGGGGGGTTAATGGCTCTTTCCAAAAGCTGGCCCTGGGACTCACCAGTACGGCCGAGGGCAGGCTATCCTCTGCGACGTCACCTTGCAGATCAGCAGGCAGTTACAGGGACAGCGGACGTACTTTTTCCCGGCGGGAGCGTTCTTGATGGGCTGGAAACCAACAAACAATTAGGACACAGGGGGTTCCCCATCCACCGGACGCCTGCAGGGTTTTGAGCTTTCTTTAAAGCACCGGTACCTGAGTGCTCAACTCATCCGCTTCAGCCAATAATCGAGCTGACGCAGCTTTGTGGTTTTGATCCAAACCAGACTGCAGACATATATACACGCCAACCCACCAGGACTAGGATTGGGGAATCCCTGAATTAGGGTCACTCATATTTACTCCTGACAACCATTTCACTTCTTATATATCTAGATTGGCAGGGGGGGGGCTGTCTCTATGACTACAGCGTTTAACAGCAGTCGGACGATGCCCTATTAATGAGTATAGAGGAATCGCACTGTGCTTTCTGACAGTTCGTGTCCTGCTCCGAGTAAGCAGGTCAGTAAACAGATAGAGAGACCCACAGAGGAAATAAAAAACAATCAAGCTTTCATACACTGAAGCGCTGAAAATTAGATCAAATCCTACACGGATGAAATTAAAATGTAAATTGTTTTCTCGGTTTTCAGGTTTATTGGGTTTGAACCTCCCTCACTAATTTGACCAGAACCGTGTAAATGGCTTCAGACATGCCGCACAGTGAAAGAATAGTCCCGAACCACTGTCCCATGCAAGTATTGGGTTGCAGAAACGTTCATCTGCTACGAGACTGAAAGCTCGTTAGCTAGAACATTCAACCCCTTCTTTGATGTACAGCTTCAATGCAAGAAACCTTTCGATCTCCACTCCCCCCCCCAAACCAAACCTTTGACCACGCTGGTTGATTCCACGTCAGTCTCGCGGCACCCCACTGCTCTGAGCTGACTCGCACCGACATCAATTAGAGCCTCCCTGTGTCCTGGGGGAAACGTGCTTCAGGGCCTACGGCAGGAGTCCAGCACAACACCACCAGAGACCACCGCACGTCAGCGGATCAGAGAGTCATGTTACGTTGCAGGGGAGGAAAGAAAGATGTCTCCGACTCGGGGTGTTTTTCTCCAGTAAGAATAGCTGTTCAGGACCGGACTTTGTGCTTTGTGTATGTTACGACCCCAAGTGTCTAGGGGTAAAGGGGTGTAACGTTTAGCATAATTTTCAGAAGCAAGTGGGTTCTGGTGAGGGACTAGGAAGCGTGATATTAAGGTTCTGTGCAAAAGTGATGATTTTAAGGACACAATAACACACAGGGTAAGGGAAATGAAGTGGTGCCAAAGAAAAGAAAATAAACAAAATGGAGCTGGCTAAGAAAGTGAGGGAAAGCTGACCTGACTACAAAAGAAAACCCGAAACACACGGTCTTCGGCGTCTTCAACACCCTAGCTAACCTCCACTGACTACCCAAAACCATACAAGACAAACGGCACTCACCCGTACTGAACTAGTGTACTAATACAAGAATCAACTGTGTGTGCAAAATGTACCCAACAACCTGAACTAACTCTATACACAAAAGTTCACACAAAAACATGAGTGAACTAGGAATACAAACGAGAGTAGACAAGTAACAGGGTACAAATGAACACAGAGGTTGATGATACAATACGTTTGGGCAAGGTAATGGCAAAATAAGGATAACCCAAACAAACGAAAGTACAAAGAGACGAACAGAAACCAACAAAAAAACAAAGTCGTAGCTATACGAAAACATACACACACACAGAAAGCAAAACAACAAACCAACAAAGCCGAGGCAAAAACGAAGTGAAAACCAAAGCCGAGCGGGACCGAAGTCAAACGAAAGGCCCCTTCCTCCTGAAAGCCTCCATGTTTTATACTGAATAATATGAGTTGTGATTGATCGAGAAGCTAACTGAAGATGATGCCATACGGAAACAGTGGTGTAATGATGGACCAACGGGGAAGAGAGAACAATCAAAGTCAGAAGCGTGGACCATAACAACAAACACGCACAGACCACACACTGGGACGTAACAGTGTCAGCTGGCATTCACTGAAATAATCGTCTGCTGAAAATGGATGGTCTTGTGTTTTTACATGGGGCGCGCCCGATACACATTGTTACTGTTACTGGGCCTGTTTGAGGGTCAGCCAGCCCGTCCAGAACAAAGCAGTAGCAGAGGAGGGGCGGGAAAGATGAGAGATGAGCCCGTTACGGGATTTTTGGGGGCAAGGTGTCTGGTGATTTTTTTTCTTGCTTTTCCCACAGGCTGGGACGTGGAAGCACGCGCAGCGGTACGGAGGCATCTACGCCTCCTGGGTCGTGGTTATCCTGCTGGCGCTCATCTGCATGGGCCGGGCCTGTTACTGGGCCTGTATGAGGGTCAGCCAGCCCGTCCAGAACTTCACATAAAACGAAACAGTGGCGGAGGGGTTCCTGTGAGGAGGGGCGGGAAAGATGAGAGATGAGCCTGTTTTGTGTTTTTTTTTAAAGATGGAGGTGAATAGGAGTTGGAAAGGGGGGTCAGTTGCCACTTGTTGACACTGAGCTTTCTTGGCGGAGGTAATGACCGTGCCAATTAGAGGCCGTTAATCTCTTTAATTAAACACCCCCCTGCCATTTTCTTCCCCTCCTAGAAGTTCTCAAGTCACCCTGAACGGTTTTTATAAGCCGACCTACCTTAAATTCTGAGGAATCTGGCTTTAAAGTATCGTCGAGGAAAGACAGGTGTCTCTGACTCATGGCGTTTTTTCTAGATTTTCGGTGAGAACAGCTGTTCAGGACCAGACTTTGTGCTTTGTGTTCACTGAAATGATCGTCTGTAGAAAATGGATGGTCTTGTGTTTTTAGATGGGGCGCGCCCGATAAACATTTTACCGTTAGAGCTGGGGACACAGAGGCGTCTCCCAGGAAAAGAGGCCATATTATTCACAGTGGATACGAGCCGAGACTTCCCTGTGGTCGTGGTGGAAGAGGGCAGGGCAGGGCAGGGCAGGGCAGGGCAGGGGTCTTGCAAGGGTGAAAAGGGGGTGAGCCCTCCGACAAGACCCCTTATGACTTGTATGTTAAGGCGGCGGGATAGGAGGGGGGAGCGTGGGGTTCAGATACTCACCGTGGCCTCGTTGCACACCCCGCACTTGACCACATGCTGGTGCATCTTGCCCTCCACGTTGATGAGCGACTGGCACACCCGGCAGTTGATCATGGGGGCGCTGCCGCTCTCTGGGGAGGTCATGGGGGAGTAGGGCGGGGGGTCCTCGCCGGGCAGCACCGAAGGCTGGGAGCTGGGGAACCCCGGGAAGCCTGCGGAAAGAGCACCGAGGAGGCGGGGCTACGTCAGAGGCACACAGGTGTTGCTGATCCTTGGAGAAGAACCTTTTCCTTCTAAGTAGCAGCTACATCACCCTGCAGCTCCCAGCTGGCAGCCCCACTGGAGCTCAGCAGGTGTGAGCCTGGTCAGTACCTGGATGGGAGACTCCTGGGAAAGCTCAGGTTGCTACTGGAAGAGGTGTCAGTGGGGCCAGTAGGGGGCGCTCACCCCGCGGTCTGTGTGGGTCCTAATGCCCCAGTATACTGACAGGGACACTAGACTGTAGAAAAGGCGCCGTCCTTCGGAAGAGACATAAAACCGAGGTCCTGACTGCCTGCCATCATTAAAAATCCCAGGGCATTTCTCGAAAAGAGTAGAGGTGTTACCCTGGTGTCCTGGCCAAATTTCCCCCTGGCCTTTACCAACCACGGCCTCATTATAATCCCCATCTCTGAACTGGCTTCATCACTCTGCTCTCCTCCCCACCGATAGCTGGTGTATGGAGAGTGTACTGCACAATTTGGCTGCAGTCGCTTCATTCCAGATGGTGGTGGAGGGGAGTCCTCATTACCGGTAAAAAGCAATGAGTGAAGTATCCAAAAAAAGCACTACATAAGCGGAAGGAATCAAATCTTTCAAGCGCATGAGGAATCTGATTTTACAAGAAGGCTGTACAGAGGTGCAACATCAATGCCATGAGATTTCAAGATCACTTTATTGGCCATATGCAATTTTTTATTAGGAATTAGGAAATTTAATTAGGAATTTTTCCTTTCATGTACCCCATGAGACACACACAGGGAGAGAAGCTTGGGGTCAGAGCGCAGGCTCAGCCATTTATACGGCATCCCTGCAGCAGTTGGGGTTAAGGGCCTTGCTCAGGGGCCCAATGGAGTAGGATTCCTCTGCTGGCCGCAAGATACGAACCGGCAACGTTTCAGCCACAGGCGCAGATCCTTAGCCACTGAGCCACCACTCTGCCCCAGTTGCAGGTTAGAGAGGAGACCAACAAGAAAATTTGCAGCTAATGGCAAGCACTGCAACAGAGAGGGTCTGTAAATCTTAAGCCCACTATTCATGATGCCAAGCAGAGGTGACCTCTAGCATAGCAAATCTCCTAGATAAAAGTTTAATAATAAAATTTAAATGGTGCTACATAAAATCATCTTCTTAAAGCACTTTACAGGAAAAAAAAAAAACAATAAAACCATCAAGACAGGTGATGAAATTAATACAAAGAAACACAAAAGATTAGAAAACCAGAAGAAGGTGCAAGGAGCAGACACAGACATGAAAGCCTTTCCGCAGGAGAAGGTAATGAGTCTGGATTTGAAGCTGCTCGGGGAAGGTGACTCTCCGATATCCTCGGGGACAGGATTCCAGAGCTTTGAGGCATAGAAGGAGAAGGACCCGTCTCCTACAGAATGTAAACTAGCTTGGGAAACAGACAGGAGACCCCAGTCAGAGGAGAGAAGGTTGCGAGGTGGGGAGTAGGAAGACTGTAACCCATGCAGAGCCTTACAAGTGATCATGAGATCAGGGGTTCTCAATGCTGGTGCTCTTTCCAGCCTCGTTTACCCAATTCCCCAAATAAAGCCTTAACTGAAGACAAGTATATTGACTGTATTATAAGCAAGTGCCCCCCCCCCTCCACACTACTTTAAAGTTTTGCAATTTTATGCAAGAAAGGCAATCGTTAAAAGCCGACCTCCAACATGTTAAAGAGCTGAAAACCATCAACCTGACCGACTAAGCCTGTTATTGAGTCAATGAAGGGTTCAGCTGTGTGACGGAGCTGAGCTGGAACAAAACACAGAAGTGTGTGTGTGGGGATCCAGGACCAGGAACCCCTAAAATCAGATTGAAGAAGGGCACAATTTCAATTCAAGTCAAGCTTTATTGTCCCATGGGGGAAATTTGTTTTATGGCACAGTCAAACACAACACAATGACAAAGACATCAACAAAAGGGAAGAGAATACAGTAGTATTACAGGAGATGAAAAACAAGAGAGAAGAGACAAGGTAGATACTTTGCATTGTTTAAGAGTGTACTTGCAGTGGGAATAAAAGATTTCCTGAGTCTGTTGGTTTTACACCTGGGGGCCACAGAGGTGTCTCCCAGAAGGGAGAAGTGTGAATTCGCAAAGGAGGGGGTGAGACACACATATTCCCTGATGCTTTTGGCTTTCTTAGTCACCCTCTGTTTGTAACAGATGCTTAAGTTGATTTGATTATTCAGCCGGCAGAGGAATCCTACTCCGTTGGGCTCCTGAGCAAGGCCCTTAACCCCAACTGCTCCAGGGGTGCTGTACAATGGCAGACCCTGCGCTCTGACCCCAGGCTCTCTCCCTGTCTGTGTGTCTCATGGAGAGCAAGCTGGGATATGCGAAAAGATAATTCCTAATGCCAGAAATTGTAAAGGGTTAATAAAGTAATGTGATTATTATTAATTCTTGTTCCCTTGCACCTGAGCTCCTAAGTATCTAATTAAATGACTCCAATGCTTAACTGGAGATATTGAAGCCTGTCCTTGTTCTTGAGAAGCTGGGCATTAAAAGAGGCCAGTAAATTCGAGTGTCAAATTACCCTTGGGAGACAGAATGGGCTCCCCTGTCTTAGGCCTGCACAGGGCTTTTGTGCCCCCTGAGGTCAAACCATGCCAACCGCGTTGATCTTTAAAAAAAAAATCATACAGAAACATTGAGGGGAGGAATCAAGTACAAATCAAGGAATTGTAAAGACTCAAGTCATTAACCTTTAATTAAGCTTCCTTAAACCACAGCTCTTCAAAACTGTCTGCATGTTGTGGAGTGTTTATGAAGCTTGTATGAATAAACCCTTGTGACACTCATCACAAGGCTACCCCCCTCCATTGCAAGAGAGCTAAACAAGAAAGGGAGATATTTGCCATTCAAAGGTCGTTTTTCCACACCTTCTCTTACTTTTTTTACCCTTCCTCTCACAGCAAGATCTCCTTTGCTACTGCAGTTCCCCAGTTCCCTGCTTTATTAAAAATAATTAGCAAATAAAGCTTGGTTTTTCCCTTCGCTGAAAGGAGGCATTTCAGGAATGCTCTGGGGTTGCTAGGCAGCGCAGATTTACCTTATTAAACACGGTAGACTTTTTTGTTTTTGCGCGTTTGCGTCCTAAGGAGTTTCACAGGTCATGCAAGTCTCTCCTCCCCGTACGCTCTGCGGGCGCAGGTCCATTCTGCTCATTCTGTCCCCTCTCGGAGGCCATTATCTGCTTGGCCGCTACCTCCTGCTGTCCAGCAGACCGAAAAGCACCAGCTGACCACATGCACCATCTGCAGCCCAGTCCCTGGCATTGCCCTGCAACACAAGATCGACTGCCAAGGCCCGGGAGGCTAGCTGGAATGTCAAACTCGGCTGGTCCCTGCTGGGTCGTGAACGCAGGGGGATCTCTTTGTTTAAGCGAGCCAGCTTCTGCGACATGTCTGGGCGGCCCTGCTGCAGACTCCCGCTCCTCTTTGCGAAAGGAAGGGCCTCCCGCTCTCGAGATCACAGGCTGTGGCAAGGGCTCTAACACCCGCTAATTCCAATTTAAAGGGGATTTACTTTCACCTCTCTTTCTTAACAGGTTTGGGAGAACTTACAATTCCCCCTCCCTCCCTCGGTAACAACCCCCTCAAAAAAAAAAAGTCTGATGCTTAAAAACAAGTCAGCATCTTCAAAACGCTACGATTTACGGACTTCAGATGACAAACAGGCTGCGTCTGACGAATCGGGCAGTAAAACAGTACAGCTCCTTTTCCCTCTTAGTGGGGGCTGGGAGCAGACTGTGCGTCGAAGCCCTCCAGTAAGCATTTTTCTGCCATCACGATCCTTCAAGTTGCGAAACGCTAGGCCAAAAGGCAAACCGTGGGCTTTTGGAGCTACAAACAAAAACTTTGACATGGGAGAAGTCAGCTGTTTGTTATTCGGCAGAAGTGCTGACAGATAAAAACCGAAACGAAAAGGAAACCCCCTTTCAAGAGAACCAGCAGCGACTCTCGGTCCTGGTGCTGGAGGAATCCCAGTTTCCGAGGGGTTTTGTTTCAGCTGGACCCTCAATCACCAATGTTAACTTCTGCTGGTAACCAGTCTGCTTTTTGCGATAATAATTCCCCCGTTACAGCACATTATTTCCAGGAATGTCGGAACACAGAGGTTAGCTCTCTGGTCAGTTTGCAAATGATGAATTTGCTCCTTTTTTTTCTGGATAAACAGATCTAGACAGGTGAACATCTGATGATGGACAAACAGGTGAGAGAGACAAGGTCTTGGGATGGGACGGGTGTGTGGTACTGGAGCATCATCCAGGTGGGGCTGCACACTGATGGTGGTGGGGGGGAATACCCATTACCTGTAAGGCGCTTTGAGTGGACTGTCTAGAAAAGTGCTATATAAGTGTAAGAAATTATTACTACTACTACTATGTAGGACAAGAAAAAAATAACTACTGTACCGGGGTATTGTTGAAATAAAGGCCTGAGTCCAGAAACCAGGAAGCAGATCAGTTACTGGGACCAGTTAGCAGTGGTGATGAAGGGCCCAATTGGAACAAAACCCAAGGGACACAGAACCTCCAGAACCAGAATCAAAAGTCACAATTCCACCCACTGAGTGCAGACCGTAATCCTCACCGTGACCAACGCTTGGAAATCGCTTATTAAAGGCGTTACAAACTCTAACACTGGAAAATTGTTGTACAGTTTTGTTCAGGCAGTTAAGATGTCAGGATTTACGCTTGATCCTGCCCTGGGGGCGGTCTAAGTACAATTTACACACCAGACCGTCAGCACTGGGAGAAAGAGAAAGCTCTCATTGTGTCGCGCATTTCCTGACTGGCATCACAGTACAGTACGAGCCATCTGTAAGTTTTTTTTTTTTTAAAGCCTTGAGCGCACAACTAACACATTGCCACAGCATTGAACTTGTGCTGGAACACATCCCATCAAGAAAAACCAGGAAGGCGATCCTGATCATGAAAAGAAGTCAATGTCCCTTTGTAATGCGTCAGAGCTACAAGACCTGCCTGCAACATTAACGTTCCGGCTAGCAGGTTGTGCACAGGATCAGCGGAAGATTTGTTCCGGATAAGAACTCGGCGGGAAGGAGGACATGCAGGTGTGTTTGTGTGAGGTCTTAGGGATGTACAAATTCCACAGGACACAGGTTCCCAGGAAAAGGACTGGACCGCCCTTCTGTCTAGAGCCCAGAAAGAGAAATCCAGGGAGCAGCAGAAAAACTTCTTGGTTCGGGTGAACGCTATACATCACGTGGGCCGCTGGCAGACCGGCCGGAGACCGGCGAGGATTCGGGTTCCGAAACGGGGCCGATTCACAACACGGCAACCACGTTCACAGCCGATCAAACCTGAACGTTAGAATCCAACCCCAAAAAAAAGGAAGGCAATCCCGAAACAAGACGAATAACATCTGGCCGACTACGCAATTAAAACGAAAAGGACGGCCAAAGCAGACGACCTGGGCTTTGCTGCGGCTCGATGTTTTCAGTTCTAGAACAACAAGAACATTCTAGAATGACAGCAGCTCCTACAGCCTATTCCTGATCATCAGGTTCCCCGGATACAGCATCTTCACAGCTCCCGATTCATAAGATACTCTGGAGCAACGCCCCAGACTGCCCCCTAGAACTTAACATCCCCTGCATGACAAAACACACTATTTCCTGGCACGAGTTCCTAAAAATAGCTTCCGGAGGCTTCCTTGTGCTTTCACGTTAACTTCTGAATTCTTCGCAAAGTTTGTTCACCCTGGAACCGGCCATCTTCCTCCGAGAGGAAGTGAAATCCGGCCCCTTCGATCACGACTCATGGCCATCCATCCCTGCAGTAAGACTGCCTGCTACTCACAACTTCTTCACTGAGAGATTCCACTCTTGAAAAACAAAACGATCATTAACAGCACAACTGGGACCTTTAGAAACCAAACCATCCATTTTCTAACCACTTCATCCCATTCAGGGGCGTGGGGGAGCCAGAGTCTATCCTATCATCCAGGTGGGGCTGCACACTGGTGGTGGTGGAGGGGATCCCCATTACCTGTGAAGCGCTTTGAGTGGAGTGTCCAGAAAAGCGCTATATAAGTGTAAGCAATTATTATTAAATATTATCCCAGCAAGCAATGGGCAGAAGGCAGGATACACCCCAGACAGGATGCCACAGACACTTGCACCAGTTTTCCCAGAAGCCAATTAACCTCCCAGCACGTCTGCGGGAGGTAACTGGAGCATCTAGAGGAAACTCACAAAAACTCAGGGGGGAACATGCAAACTCCACACAAACAGGTCTGGAATTGAACCCAGGGCCCCAGCACTGTGAGGCAGTCATATTAATCACTGAACCACCTTGCCTCCCACCTTTATAAATATTATTAATTTGAAATAAAAAGTGACCCGTTTCTAACAGCTGAGAAGTTTAAAGGGAACAGCAGCAGCTTCTCATCCAGGATTTGAACCCATAGCCTTTCAGCTACAAGTCCAACATCCCACCCAGTACTCTACAGCACTAAGCCATCACTGTCCCAACCACTACCCTCGTATAAAAAAAGATGAGCCAATTATTTTTCCTTTAACATTTTTAAAGACGTTTTACCATTTAAATTAAATTAATAGTAAAGTTGAAACGTTTTCTCTTGCAATTGATAAACACTTCAGAAAGTTTTACCTGCCTTTCCCTAAATAAAAGAATATGAATAATTCTATTATCCCTGCATTACCAGTCATCTTTCCAGAAAGGCTCACTTGTGAATACATGTTTGCTGGAATAATAATAATAATAATAATAATAATAATAATAATAATAATAATAATAATAATAATTTTTGCCAAACACTTAACATGAAAGATTTTGTACAGATAGTCAGGACTAAATGAATACATAACACAATTGCACAAGCTACTAAGGAGATCGAGAGGAGTAGCTTCCTTCATTATACGCTGGGAGAAAACCACGCAATTACGCACAGACAAGGAAACGCTAAAATTAACTCTCGTGTGAGTGCAAACACGCTTTCAAGAGGCTGTTGTGTGGGGCAAACAAACACTAAACTACATTTCCCACAAGCCCTTGCAAACACTCTCCCGAGCTGTCGGCGAGGCGGGCAAAAGAGCTTAGCTCCGCCTTTGCCAAAACGTGGTTGGCTGCTGTGTGGTGGAACCGGCAGAAAGAGCCACGGGGTGGCTTGAAACGCCCGTCAATCAAATCAGGTGCTCGGCTGCAATTGCAAAAGCAGCGTAAACATTGCGGAGCATCATCAATTCATTGACCAAAAAAAAAGAAACACAAACAATGAAAACATCTTCTAATAGAGGGAGGCGCCGGCAGCTATTAAAATGAAATGATCTAGCAAAAGACCAAGTCATAAATGCAATCCTTTCATTCTGTGACCGCGATTTCGAAGAGAAGCGCCCTTTTCGTAGCCTTCTTTCTTAAAGCAGTCAAACCAAGTAAGCCCCTCTTCAGCCCCCGTTTCGCAAAAGGGGGGAGTCCTGTTTTCACGCCCTGAAACTTGTCCAGTTTTCACGAACACGCGCGAAAACCCACACAGCTCGTCTCCTGAAACACCAGCTGCCCGGAGCGCATATAGCAGGTCAGCAGTTTCAGGTGGACATGGCTGCTGCGTTCACTCCGCATTAAAACACGCGTGAGACAATCGATATTTCTCCACTCCGTCGAATCAGCCCCAACTAAAAGAGTGACAGACATTCACAATATACCCAGCGTGCGAACGGGGTACGCGTGTGTAGGGGAGGAGCAGGACGAGTTTCACAAGAGACGTCCGAGTGCTATCGACTACGCACAGAAACGCAGAAATCCGTATTTTTTGGAGGAAAATGACGATCACTTGTTGGGGGTGGTTGAAACGCATTGTCGGCCTCTAAACAGTACCGGAAAAGCTGAAGAGAATTACAGGCTAGGAGATTCCCAGATTCATACCATTAACAATGCATCGCTTGGACGGAGGACACTTATTCACGCACGGTCTTTAAAGAAATAAATCCCTCCTTTATCACCTCACAAAGTGGCCATCAGTGCAAAGGTTAGCGAGCCATTATGCTACTGTAACTGGACGCCTATGAGATGCGCAAGCAGGTTTTTCCTTCGGTCTTATTTCCTTCATTTTGCCACAGCGGGGGAGTGTTTATACTGGAGCCCCACCGGCGGTCACCCACTATGCTACAGGGCAGGCAAGGAAGGCAGGCAGGCTTCGGCGCATCGCTCGTACTCACTCTGCGGCTTGTTCGGGAGGCCATACGGCGGGGCGGAGGGCAGCCCGCCTCCGGGGAGGCCCCCGCCGGCGCTGAGACCTCCATCGCTCAGATCGGAGAGGAGCGGGGAGCGCTCGCCGTCCGCCATACCGGGTGAGAATAGGCAGGGAAGGGAGCCTGAGCTACTGCGCTGCGCACCCGGCGTCATATGACGAGGCCCGCGCTCGCCCTCGCCATGTGACACCTCCCTCTTCCAGCGCACACTCGCACTTCCGTAGTGCGGCGGCGTTTGTCTGCGCTCGTACGCCTGGCCCGTGGCCGTGAGCGGACGCAACCTTCCTGCCAACTAACCCCACATCACTGAGATCACATCAGCAGCCCTGATGATCCCAGAGAGTCGTAACGCTATAGGTTTAGAATGTATCGCCTGACATCGCCTATTTCAACAGCGGAGTCAGCCATATCACCTTACAACTCCCGACTGACAACGTGAATGGGAGACCTGCTGGGAAAAACTAAGGTTGCTGATGGAAGAGGTGTTAGTGGGGCTAGCAGGGGGCGCTCACCCTGCGGTCTGTGTGGGTCCTAATGCCCCAGTATGGCTTACTATAGTATAGTAATGGAGACACTACATTGTAAAAAGGCGCCGTAGTCCTTCGGATGAGACGTAAAACCGAGGTCCTGACCCTCGGTGTTTTCTCGAGAAGAGCAGTGGTGTTACGCTGGTGTCCTGGCCAAATTTCACAATGGCCCTTACCAATCCTGGCTCCCTAATAATCCCCTTCTATGAATTGACTTTACTGATTCTCCTCCCCTCTGATAGCTGATGTGTGATGAGCGTTCTGGCGCACTATGCTTGCTGTCGCATCATCCAGGTGGGGCTGCACACCGGTGGTGGTGGTGGTGGTGGTGGAGACGACCAGGTGCATTCTCAAGGATCCCAGTCACAAACTGTTTTCCTCCCTACCGTCCGGTAAACGGTACCGAAGCATTCGGTCCAAGTCCAACAGACTACGGAACAGCTTCTACCTCCAGGCAGTAAGACTGCTAAATAGCCAACCTGCAGCTCCTTCAGCAAATCACTATGGCTACATGGACACAGTTTTCACTGTACTGTGCACACTGCACTACTTGGACATAATTTATTGCATACACCATGGACACAGAGCAGCTCTATTCATATCGAGTTTTGGCTGAGTTTATTTTACTCATAGTCTATTACATTATGTATTAGTATCTAACCTTATTTTGTCACTTCAATTTTGTGATATTTACCCCCCCGTGAGCTCACAGAAAAGACATTTCATTGCCAGCAGCTACTGCTGCATGCTGTATTGTTGTGCATTTGATAAATTGATCGATTAATTTAGGGGAGTCCCCATTACCTGTAAAGCGCTTTGAGTGGAGTATCCAGAACAGCGCTATGTAAGTGTAAGCAATTATTGTCCGTTTCAGGGCTCTTGCCTTCCTCTTTAATCATAATCAACCCTACTGGGACCGGTTTTAACTTTTACTTTACCATTCCTGTTTGTCGTTCATGTGATCATGGGTTTGTCTTGTGTTAAGTGCATTGTTGGGTCTTTTTTAACCAGACTGCAAGGCAAATTTACGATCTGGGATGAAAGTACAAAGAAACACTAAGAATTACAGCCTAAACGATGGGACAGCGATAGAAGTGATTATAAAAGCAAGGGCAGATGCCGGATTTTCATTTTGGAAATTGCAATGGACAGGGTCCGGACGCGCTAAAACGTTACCAGCCAGCCTTTTTGGATGGGTAACTGATCCACTGCGTCTCCTACAGCCGCTTACTGGAACAGATCAGCGTGGCAGCGTTAATTACCCAGCCAGATAAAGTGATCCACAGCCCCTTGTGTAAAGAGGTGCCTGTTGTCCACGCTTCCACTGCTGTGCTGTGGTCTGTGAATGGAGTGGCTACACTTATCTGCAGAGAAGCACTAAGCAACTAGGAGATGCGTTTACAAAGTTGAACATCCGTTGGTCCCTGTACGCAGGTTGACGGACCAATAATTTGACTTACGTGAATACACAGTTTGAGGTATTTTCGCAATTGTTTCTGGAAGTAAGAACGTTGAGGAAAATAAGTTCCAGTTTACTTGAATGTTTGGTAATACTTAAGAACGGAAGGCGGAGCGGGGTTGGTTTAAAAGGACGCAGAAGAGGAGGCTGCGAACAGACTTCCTAGGCAGATCCGCGAAAAGGATGAAGCAAGAATATTTTATTCAGTTTTAAAATACTTGTTACATACAAAAAATAGACAGTTTCGATCAAGACAGGACAGATGTTCTACGAAACCCGGAGATGCGGCTGTTCAAGAAGACAACCTACTTTTATTCAATAACCTTCCGATGCACAGAACGGTTTCCCGACCTCCTCACCATACGACAGACTCACAAAAAAAAGACGACATTACACTAATACTGGTTTCCCCTCCCCCCACCCCCACCGGTCAGCCTGTACAGATATTAGCCTGTAAATCCTGTCATTTAAAAAAAAAAAGTGAAATCGCAGGCCTCCCAGCTCAGAGAAGCGGGGAAGAGGTTGAGGTTGCAGAGCTTAGAAAAGAGGAAGCGATCAGCTGGCATCTTTCTTCTTCAACGCCGCCGACGTCGGTTTTACCCGATAGGACAAGGACTGTCGTGGAGGGAAGAGAGAGTTTAAGGTGCTGGAGGAGCTGGAGAGGCGCAGGTGGTCCCCGGGTGCACACGCGTTAGCCAGAGAAGGCGCCGCCTCTCCGATCAGCGCAGTCAAGGACTTCTGCAGTTTTGTCCAGGAAGCCCGGAAGGCGGAAGTGGAGCTTTCCACATCGGACGGGATCTTCAAGCACCTGAGGTCGATCGATTTCGGAAGGGCGAATTCGGGCCCCTCGGCGGCGGCCAGTTTGGCCTCCACCGCCCGGAGCTTCTGAAAGAACAGGAACGGGTCAGCCAGCAGCAGCGTCTCCTGCATCTGACGCCGCGTGTCCTTCAGCAGCGCCTGTCGGAGCGAGAGCTTGGCCACTCTCCCCCGGAACTCGTCCTCCACCCGCCGCTGTTCGTCCTCGACCACCTCCATCACCTTGGACTTGTAGGTCTTGGCCTCTTTCACGATCCCGTCCAGAAGGCTCGCCGTTTGCCGCGCCATTTTTCCGTTGGAGGCCTTCACGGCGCTCTCCGCCTCCTTTCCCCTCTGCAGGAGCGTCTGGCAGACGGTCAGCTTCCCGTCCACCTCCTTCAGCCGCAGGTCCAGGGTCGTGCCCAGCTCCGCCCGTGCCTTCCGGAAGTTTTTCACCTCGTGCTTCTTGTGCGCGCCCTCGATGGCGCACACGACGCAGACGCAGGTCTTGTCGGTCAGGCAGAAGTACTCGACCGGCTTGGCGTGCAGCGAGCACCTCCTACCGCCCAGGTCGGGGGCGGGGTCCACCAAGACGTGGCCCCGGAACGCCGGCTTGAAGTGGGGCCTGAGGTGGTCGGAGCACATAGCGATCTCGCACTTCAGGCACACCTTCGCCGCCGCCTTGGGGCTGTCCAAGCACACGTCGCAGGTGGCTTTCGTCGGGGAGGTGCCGTCGCTCGCTTTAAACCCCTCCACGATGTTGGCCAGCTTGAAGTTCTTCTGCAGAGCCGAGCTCCCAACGTGCTCGCCCCGGCACTCCGGGCAGGTGTGGGGCCAGCCGGCCTCATCCTCCCTCCGGATGACCTCGGCGATACACGCCAGGCAGAAACTGTGACCGCAGGGCAGCGAGCTGGGCTCGCAATAAAACTGCAGGCAGATCGCGCATCTCAACTCTTCCACAAAGGGCTTCTCCGATTTAGAAAGAGCCATGTGTTTTGTTTGCAAGCACGATTCCTTTAAAGAATAGAGCAAGAACGAAGCCCCCAGCCTCACTGAAATATTAAACAGACGCGGAGAGAGGCCATATTTATTTACGACCTCATTAGCGCATTCTCTCATTCACAAAACCTGTTCTCATTTAAACAACACGCTTGTAATTAACGCTTAAATGTCTAATCGGCTGTGGTCCATGAGCGATGAACGATGGAGGAAGGACATCGACTCATCCTAATTAGTAATGCCTTCGAGGCAAAGTCTCGGGGTTTTCTTTCGTTTTCGACCAAGCACGAATCCTCACTTATCTCATTCTTTAAAAAATAAAATCTAGATAATGATTTTTTCCTTGTATTTTCCTCAGAGGTGATGATACAGGCAACCAATTCGGGGTATAATGCTTTTCTGTGTGTGGTTACTTATTGGCACGGGGAGACGAATTATAATTATCCGATTAGTCAAACAATTAAGGCAATTAAGTAACAGAGCTGGGGGAAGGCAGACGATAGTCGTAAAATATCACACGTGTGAGCCTTGGCCTCCACCCGGGAAATTTGGATGTGTGGCCTAGGAATTTTTATGTAGCACGCAGCGTGTGTTTACGACGCTATTACGCTTATGTTTCGGGGTTACTGCGTTACGGCAGTTACTGTAGGTGCCTCAGCGCGTTTTTGCCATTCTCTGTTAGTCCTAAGAACTGCACAATAAAGAACGGATGTCTGCGAAACGTGTCCGACTCAGTCTCTGGATTTCCGCGATGTTACAATAATGTCCCGAAACAAATGAGGCTGTTAAAGTGACAACACACATTTGGAGAGCTATATGACTATTCGGTATCAATCGATCTCTTCGATCCAAACGATAATGGAATAAATCTGGGAATAGATGCATGATATGTGTGATTCTTCTGTTACTGAACTGACATCTTAACTCGCTTAGTCGTGCTTTCAAATGTAAATATAGTATTTATCTAAAAATCTACAGTAATGCGAAGCTCTCGGTGGACAATCGTAAAGTACAGATATAACAAAATGCTCTGCTTGTAATCTGGAGGTCCGGGAGAATTTTGCACAGGCATAACCTCTCCCTAGTGAATTTCCTGACAGATGACAGCGTGCTGCTGAGCTGTTTTCGATTAAATACCTGCAAAACTTTCTGGCTTTTCCACGATCACGATTCACTGCTTCTAAATAGATCACAAGTAATTTTATTTTCAATATATAATTCATATGCTTGTTTTTTTTTAATCTTATCCTTAACTCGGCAATACTGTACATTTTGACTTCGCTGGTTCACACGTTATAACCCGAGTTTTCCATGGGCCGTGGTTTTACAGTAATGGTACAGTACTGTTCGTGATAGCAGGTGCTGAAAGAACAGCTCCCGGTCGGGAAATGGCGTTGTGTACAATTCTAACGAGATATTTTCAGCGGAAAGTTTTATCGACCACATTTCTTCAGCTCTGCCTCTGCAATTAGGAGAAAAGCAAGATGTGAGGGAAGCCAATTCAGATACCTCATTAGCAGAGCGAATTGGTGCGTCTGAGGGGGCTTTTTCGCAGAAACGCGTCAGTCGGCGGTACCCTTCACTGCCTTACGCAGCGTAACGGATGATAATATGCAGCAACATTAATTTCTGTACTCTTGCAGTACGAGGTTGCGTCGCTAGATGATGCGCTCAGCGCGGTTTCCTAGTCCGTTCACTCCAGATACACCTGTGGAGTTGACGGAGGATTATTCTGTGCAATGGCAGCCTTCGTCAGCACCGTTAATGGCTCTGACGCTGCGAACAGTGTGCTTGGCAAACGGGCTTGAACAGCACGCTGAACCGCTGCCCGTGTCTTCTGACTGCGGCTTCTGAAAAGAGTGATGATTAATAGAAAGGTAGGGGTTTACGGGGTTATTTCGCTCTGTGCGGCCTACCCATACCAGGAAAGCCCCGAGCTCAAATTTCTGCCGGACCCCGCAGGGAGGTTTGGTCTGTGGCGTTCAGGATCATCTAAACCGGTGCGAGTTTTAATGCACCTTTGCATGTTTTTATGTGTAGTTTTTTTTTTCATTTTGTGAACAAATACCTTAAACGTGCACGGCGGGTTCTGACTATGGATGCCTTCAATAATTTATGCTTTCTCTTTTTGGAGTAAATTGGGTTGGATTATTTTGTGGGATTTTTATTTTGTATTTGATCTGTTTCTGTTGTATAATTTACGTAAAGTGCCATAAGAATGAACAATATTGAGAGGTGTTATAGAGTATAAGTATTCCGTTGATGGATAATAATGTGGGTTTTTCGGAATTACTGTGATGTGGTGGTCACCAGTAAGATAGCTGAGCATTGTTCCTGAAGCATTTAAAAACATGAATCTTATCACCACACACTGTAGCTGTTAGCTTTTTTAAAATAATTGTTCAAATGTTCCATCCATTCTCTAGCATCATTATCCAGTACAGGAGTAGCTGGATCCTGGCGGGCAAGAGACACAAGGCAGGGTACACCCTGGGTGGGAGCAGGGCACACACAGACACACACTGACACCAGGGCCACTCTTCCCAGAAGCCAATAAACCTACCGGCAGTGTATTTTGGGCCTGTGGTAGGAAGCTGGAGAACCCGAAGGAAACCCTTATGAACACAGGGAGAACACACAAACTCCACACAGAGATCACCTCAGGAATTGAACTTGGGGCCCCAGCAATGCTACCCATTGTACCACCCTGGGTCTAGTGTTGAAAAACAGCATTTCAACATCATGCCTTAAAATTCTTCATCCTTCCTGCGGTCCCTTATATATATATATCTGTGGAGTAGGGTTCATAAGTGTCAGGCATGACTGACGTGGAATCAAGTGATTGAACTGGGACCCTCCAAGTCTGTGAAGCAGTTTTGGATGAAAAGCCGTATAAATGCAAGGAATCCGCACGATTATTAATGAAAGCCTTTTCTTCTCTATCCAGGAAAGGGAGCTGGAGATGTATGACCCCCTCTGATACAGGGGGACCATTCTGTGCTAGAGATGTTGGCGGTGAAGGAGGAGCCCAGCTCGTCACACCCTCACTGGGAGATGGACCAGTGTGAAGAGGAGGCTTCGGGGAATGACGGCGCCTGTTTCGGAGACCGGTTGAAAGTCCACGGGAAAGAGGAGCCGAAAGAGGAGGAGGGCATCCCGGAATATGTCCCCGAGGAAGGAAGTGCAGCAGCACGTAAGCTTTTGCTTTGCTGTAACAGCTGGTCTTCCCGTTGTAGCTGGAGACAAGGCGGTATTTAATTATCACTGTCAGGAGGAAGGCTGGCAAGGAGAGGAGGCTGCGCACTGAATCTTGTGGGGTTCACTTTAAATTCTGTAATTTAGGGATCTGATGATCATACCCATCCATCTATAGTTCGTGTAAACTGTACGTTTGAAGCCTAGGGTATGAAAAATCTCCATTTAGTTTCTCCATGTCTTCTATGCACAAAACGGCATGTACTTTTCCACCTCTAATATTTTGAGCTTCAAATATAAATGAATATTATTAGTTGGATCGCTTCAGCACTTGAGATATGAAGTCTTTGTCATTTTGTTGCTGGTTACACATGGAAACAGCATTTGCGGGGTTGGGGGTTGTTGGGAGTTGGTTGGGGACTTTAGCTTTAACTGGAAAAAGATGAAGATTTATGGATGTCCCAGCTAGATTTCAGCGATAGCACAAGAATCAGAATTGAAGAATTTTAATAACTCTTACACCTAATAAATATCAATCAGCCCTCCCAGCTGGCTATTCTAATCCATGCTTAGGCATTTCTTGCAGGGTGGTAGCAATGGCCAGATTTCAAAGACCATCGTAACCGTTTCATTTCCTTTCCCCCATCGTAGATGCAGAAGGGCGAGCCGCCTCCTCTCTTCCCTCTGCAGAGACGTACGCCAGCAAACAGGGAGGATCCCCTAAGCGAGTCGGCGATCGGCCACCCGTGGTGCCGCCACCCCTATCTTCCGCCAGCCGACCCCACCTCCCCTTTCCCCTCGTGAGGCTCACCCGGATCGACGACTCCTGGCCGCGGGATGCGATCCGCGCGGGCTACGTCCTGGGGGACGGCTACAAGGTCGCCCGCGCAACGGGATCGGAGCGGGCCGTCCCCCGCAGCGGGGAAGCGGTCCCGCAGGGTGTGCAGCCTGAAGGCGCGCCGGCGGATCCACACGGGCGGGAGCCGCCTCCGGCGGATCGCGCACTCGGAGCGCCCCCAGAGAGGAGCGGCCCCACCGCCGCCCGGAGTGCAGGAAGGGCCTCCTCTACCAGGCCGAGCTCCGGGCGAACGGGCGGACCCACACGGGGGAGACGCCCTACGGCTGCGGGCAGTGGGGGCAGAGGTTCCGGCTCTGCGGGAGCCTCGGGAAGCACCGGCATGTCCACGCCGAGGAGAAGCCATACGGCCGCCGGCGGCGCGGGAAGGGGTTCGGCCAGCCGCAGAGCCTCGCGGCCCACCGCCGCTGCCCCCAGTGCGGGAAGAGCTTCGGCCAGCAGGACCACCGGCGCGTCCATCGGGGGGGGCGGCCCTTCCCCCGCCCCGCCTGCGGCGGGAGCTTCGCGCCCGCCGTCACGCTCAAGAGCCAATGTAAGAGGGAGAGGCCCTTCAAGTGCCCGGGGTGCGAAAAGAGCTTCGGCCAGCCGGGGACCCTGAAACGGCACCAGCAAATCCACGAGCGGGAGGTGATGCCGAAGGGGCAGGTGTAGGGTTTCACGAGACCCTCGTGCGCTCGTTCACGAGGGTCTCATTGCGACGACCAGGGTTTATTTGTGGTCAGGGTTGACCTAACCTTCGAGCACTTTCGGAAAGTCCAGCCAACAATACCCAAGGACTCTGAATTAAATCTATTGTAGGATCTTCCTGTGCTTTACTATGTAAAAGAGTCACATGCGGTAAAGCATAGTGAATTAACAGCTAGGTCATAAAGCACAGAAATGTATGTATGGTGCAATGCAAACCATGGGAATCATGGTAAATCCAAGGAAACATGGTAAAACCCCAAGAAATGACCCTGAATGTTTACAGTGCTTGATACCAAGTCAACGTTTCACAGGGATCCTTAATAAGCCTCAAGCTCAGATAATGTTGTGGATCAGGGGTCGGCAAACTACGGCCCGCGGGACAAATCCGGCCCGCTGAACTTTTCTGAGTGGCCCGCAGCTCACTACTGTTTAAATCTCAAGGGTTACTTTTTGCATCAGATGTTGAAAATCTTCCACCAGTGGTCTCTACTTGTTAGCTCTGCTGCTCTCTCTCAGCACTAACGGTCAATTGCAGAACGACACCTATTGGACGATGCATTTTACTTTGAGCCTATCAGACGTCAGCTTTAGCCTAGGTTGCATATGCCTGTGCTACAACTGATTCTTACCGTAAATTCATTTGGATTTTTGTTGCCTACTGTGATTGGCTCAGTCACGCAAATTACGTCTAATGTATGCGACCTTGTTTGAAAGCAGGTAAAGATTTCAAATGGTTCTAAAAGTTATAACCGACAAGAGGCTAACTGTAAGTTATTCCTGCCGTGTTGGAAAAAAAAAAATTGATGCAGTGGGTCGAAAATTCAATGACCAACAGTCAGAAGAGTACTTTTCTGTCCCTTGGAAAGAAAAGGCAATGTCTCTTATCTCTCAGGATACAATCGCCGTGATGAAAGATTACACCATAAAAAGGGCATTGCGAGAAAAAACATCAGGCTAGGTTTTTCGGAATACACAGGAGTTGAATGCAAGAAAAAAATTAGAGCAGTTGAAAAAGTCGCTTCAGGGGCAGCAAAAGCTGTCCAAGAGAAAATCCGAAGAAAGTGTTGCGGCTACCCGAGCTCGTTACCGAGTATCGCAGCTTCTAGCAGCAGCTGTCAGACCCTTCACGGACGGTGGGTTTATTAAGCCATGTATGCAAGAGGTCACAGGTCACAGAGGAGATGTGCCCAGAGAAACGCCACCTATTGCAGTCAGTGAGTTTATCGGCTAGATAGAGGATTTCACTCGGATGACCCAGCAAGGTTAGTACAGTACATTTTTTGTTAGTGGCCCTGGCTCTAAAAAGTTTGCCGACCCCTGCTGCAGATTGTAGCAGCAGATGAGCTGATGTTTACCAGTGCTCCCCTAATCTGTGGATCAGCATAGAAAAAGACAAGGAAGACCAAATTAAGAAAAAAAAAATTTTTTTAAGACATAAAAATAAGAATAATAATTGCTTACACTTATATAGTGCTTTTCTGGACACTCCATTCAAAGCGCTTTACAGGTAATGGGGATCCCCTCCACCACCACCAGTGTGCAGCCCCACCTGGATGATGCAACGGCAGCCATAGTGCGCCAGAACGCTCACCACACATCAGATATCGGTGGGGAGGAGAGCAGAGTAATGAAGCCAATTCATAGAGGGGGATTATTAGGAGGCCATGATTGGTAAGGGCCAATGGGAAATTTGGCCAGGACACCGGGATTACACCCCTACTCTTTTCGAGAAACGCCCTGGGAATTTTTAATGACCACAGAGAGTCAGGACCTCGGTTTTCCGTCTCATCCGAAGGACGGCGCCTGTTTTTACGGTATAGTGTCCCCGTCACCATACTGGGGCATTAGGACCCACATGGACTGCAGGGTGAGCGCCCCCTGCTGGCCCCACTAACACCTCTTCCAGCAGCAACCTTAGTTTTTCCCAGGAGTCTCCCATCCAGGTACTGACCAGGCTCACACCTGCTGAGCTTCAGTGGGTTGCCACAAAAAGGCACTAGGTGGCAGCGGTTTGCATTGTTGCCTTGCAGCACTAGAGTCACCGGGTTTAATTCTGGACCTGGGGTGCTATCTTTGTGGATCTTGTATGTTCAAGCCATGTTTGTGTGGGTTTCCTCTGGGTGCTCCAGTTGCCTCCCACAGACATTTTGGTAGCTTGGGGATCTTGTACAATTTTCCCCTGGTGTGAGTCCATCTGTGTCTGGTTTGTGTCCGTGTCTGCTCTGTGATGGACGGGTGTGCTGTCCAGGGTGTACCCTGCTTTCCAGCTCCAGCTCCCCTGAATTGTAGTTCTCAGTTAGAAAATGGATGGATGGACTTGTCACTGTCCCAGTAAATAACATAACATCACTTTATTAGCCCTGTATAGTTTCTTGTATTAGGAATTCATCTTTTCACATACCCCAGCTTGCTCTCCATGAGACACACAGATAGGGAGAGAGCCTGGGGTCAGAGCACAAGATCAGCCATTGTACAGCACCCCTAGAGTAGTTGGGGTTAAGGGCATTGTTCAGGGGCCCAATGGAGTAGGATTCCTCTGCCAGCTGTGGGATTTGAACTGGCAACCTTCCAGCCACAGGTGCAGCTCCTTTACCACAGAACCACTGCTCTGCCAAATTGGCATGTGGACAGTGGGGGTGTGTGCAAAGAGCCTGGAGGCTTGTTTTGGGGAGTCTGGAAAAATCCTCCCAGATGTGCTGTTGAGTCCGATGTCTCAGGAATGGGCTGGAGGAGACCATCCAATAAAGAAGACACTAGCAACCTAATGAGCAAATATAGACCCTTTAAGAAAATGCATTTTCTTGTTGCGAGTGAAGGCAGTTACAAACCGTGAGCTTGGGGACTGTAAATGTGTATTCATTTTGATAACATGGGGTTGTGCCAATGTTTAGATTTTAAAAGTGTAATTGTGTTAAGTGTATACATTTTTATGCTGTATCTGTTCAGTGATATTATGGGCATCACAATATACATAATGTGTAAACATAACACATAATCTTGCTTTATCTGACTGTGCTGGTTTAATATTATAAGTACATGTAATATTTTTAATCGTTTTTTTTTCATCATACCTAGACTGCATTATCGACAGACATTTCCACTGATAACCATAATTTTTTAAATGATAGACTACTGAAGGTTATTTTCAGTCAAGGACTTAGTTGCTTAATTGAATCAGTGAGTCAAGACTGGCATATCTTAGTCACTGGTCCAAGGCACCAATGCAACTCTAAAAACTGGGACTGTGCCGGGCCAGTTGAAGATCACTGCCTTATAATCTTGCTTAGATCAATTTTTGCCAAGCACAAGGAAGGCTGATCGTTGCTGTACATCTAGGGAAAGGTCAAAATCATTCTTGTGGAGAAGGACCCAGTCCTTGCTAAAATGGTAAATAAATTCACGGTCCACTGTGGCATACATGTCCACTGCGCAGTAAGCAGAGAATTTCCATATCTGAGCCAAAGAGGGTTATTGGCCCCGAGCTTATACTGGTGTCCATGATCTTAAATCCAGACTAGAGTGCATGTGACCCCCCCCCTCCCCCCTCCTTGGACAGGACACTGGTCAATTACAGGAATTACTCCCCCATCAAAGCTGGTGCCCCACATATACAGCAGCTAGGTGGACTGGAGCAACAGGCACAGTACCTCACTCGGGGTACATCAGCAGTGTCCTTAGTTGGGCTTTGAAATGATGTGAAGCACTTGATTATAAAACCGTTAACAATTATGAGAGATCCGTCTCAGCTAAAGCAATAGAGAGAATTAAAAAAACAAACTTGGTAAAGTGGGTGCCCAGTGCAGAGATCACCAGCTCAGATTTGGGTTATGCAGTAACCCGACAGTGACCAGAGTTCCCCAGGAGGGGGCGCAGTTGTCAGACGCCACAATGGCTTGTCAGCGGTCAAGGCGGGGTGGTTGCTAAGTTCTCAAGTGGGAGCTGAGTAAGAGGAAGATGTCTTGGTGGGATTATAGCAGTGAGCCCAGCTGACTAGCAAGTGTCGATTCCAAGCAGAACTTATAAAAATAATATAAAACACCAAAATATATCAGAGGGGGAAAAAAGTCAGATTTGTCTTTTTTCAGTTCAGTTCAGTTCTTGTCCTTTGCAGTTGTCCTTTTTTTCCAATAAAATTCTGTATTTAAACCTTGCTTTGAAAATCTCTCAGTTTGAAGGGTTCCTTATACAGACAGGCCTTATGCAGAATTTATTTAATCTCTTACATTATGGGGAAAAGCAGCTTTTCTAGGAATTTGTCACATTTGCAAGAGACAGGAAAATGAAGACCTTTCCATTGTCGCTTTTTAGAGTTTGCTTTGCCTAAAAGGTCTGTATTTTCCTTTTTCAACTGTTGTTGTTTGTTTTTACTTTTCAGGTTTTTAAGTTTTCTGGCTGAACACAGCTGTTAGACCTTTACCTTTGTCCTTTTCAGAGAGGTCAAAACCCAGATTGCGTTGTACTGGACTTAAAGATGAGCACTGGCTCATAGATACCGACAATGGTGAATCATGCATGGAAAAAATATATAGGTCTGAATAGTATTGGGAAAAATGACCTTTTCTTGATTCCATCAAGGAATTTGTTGGATAGGTTTAATCTTGGTGTAAACATCTGTTACCTTTGTCCAGATTTATTTAGCAATTCCCACATCACCCTATCACCACAGGGTGCCGATGCAGCCCCAACTAAGGACAAAACAGTCTGAACAACAAAATACAGTAAGCTGAATATAAAATAATGTTTTATTGAAATTACAGATTCTTCTGGATGTTTCCCTTATCTGTACCATAGTTAGGTGAGACAGAACAATCTCATATCTTACAGTACTCGTTTCAGATTTAAAGCAAGGTTTCCTTATCTATGTTTATAATACTAATACTTAAATACATATAGCATCTTAAAAAGTAGCATCTCAAAGTGCTTTTCAGTACTAAAACAGAAAAAAACAGTTCCAACAAAAAAGGAGACAAAACATTGTAAGGATCTTGACAAAAATGTAAGAAATCTCCTAGGAAGGGACTGGAGGGGGATACGGTGAATTTTCTGTCCAATGTGTCCTGGAAAAATTAATGATATCCAGAGAGAATTCCAAAATAATATGTTTCTATAAACACACAGACTGAAGACACTGCTGTGTACAATGTCCGCAGTGATGGAAAGCTAAGACTGAGAGACAGTGATGACCTACAAAACAAGAGGGCTTTTCACAGTCCTGTTCTCAGAAGGCACTGAAGGCAATCAAGTCTCCCTGGTACTCTGTCTCTATCTAGAAATGTGTGTTGAAGATCTGACCTCACTGGCCAGGAATTAAAATTAATTAATTAATTAATTAATTAATTGATGGTGAATTACTACTGGAACAGATGTGCAAACAAAAAGTCACCAGGCGGTCATGGACTTGAGGCTTTGGACAGGCTGCAGGGATCCAGTCTCACCCTTGGTCTGTGCTCTGCAGTGGAGCATCAGAACGGCACAGAGGGAGATCAGGCACAGTGATCCTCCGCCTGCTAACCTGGCCACTGCCCACCAAGACACTGCAAGTAAACAGATGATAATAATAAATAATGACCCTGCACCACGGACTCCATGCCCACATTGACGTGATCTGATCGTCTGTGTGAGTCCCTGCACCATGGATTTCATGCCCACATTGGCCAGCTCTGATCATCTATGTGAGTCCTTATAACATGGACTCCAGGCCCACGCTAAGCTTATCTGATCATCTGTGTGAGGCCCTTCACCAAGGAATCAACAGACCACATTGACTTGCTCTCATCATCTGTGTGACTTCCTGCATCAATTACATCATGCCCACATTGACTTTCTCTGATTATCCGTGTGAGTCCCTACATCAATGATTCCATGCCCACATTGACCTGCTCTGATCGTCTGTGTGAGGCTCTGCACCAAGGACACCATGCCCACACTGACCTGCCAGCGTGACAGCTGTGACGGTGCTGTTCTTCCGAATCCCGTGCTCTGCCTCTACTGCACAGCTGTAGCTCCCAGTGAGCGTCCGGTTCACTTTGGCCATGGAGTACAGAGCTGAGCTGCTCCCCTCGACCACAGGCTGCCCGTCCCGGAAGAAGGAGTAGGACAGCGGGGAGCTGTAGTATCCCGTCAGCTCAGCCTCGCAGGTGAGGTTCAGGGGCTCCCCCTCCTGCACTCTGGCTCCTGGGGAGGCTCTCAGAGTCACCTGGGAGAAGAGGTCTGGGAGCAGGACACAGGACACAGGCTGGGTCAGCAGTGCTCCACAGCGCCCTCTGCTGGAGTGATGAGCTGGATTGGCTTTTACTACCACAGGGGGAAAACATTCTCGACAAAATGTGCTGAGATAAAGTTGTGTCATGTCATTTGCCAAACTGCTTTTTACCATACGGTGTTGCGGGAAGCCTGAGCCTACCCAACAAACAACGAACGCAAGGCAGAAGTGCCAGTCCATCGCAGGCTCACCTCTGATGGAGATCAGCACTGGCTGAGACTTGTCCCCCGATCCCCCTGTGTAGGTCACCCTACACCTGTAGAGCCCCTTATCCCTCTTCTTCACTGGACCAATGGTCGTTATGTTTCCTGTGTGTTTCAGGGTTTCATTGTCTTTGTAAAACATGTACCCCACGATCTGTTGTGAGCTTTCATTCCGCACTCTGCACTGTAGAGTCAGCGTCTGTCCTTCAGTCAGGGGCTGTGGAGCTGTCTGCAGGACCAATCTCCGATCTGAGGATATCAGAACATTCTGCTGTGAGCCTGTGGCAGCACTTGGAGTCGAGCTGGTGTTCTGTTTCAATCTTCATACAACTACAGTTCAGTGCTTGGGTTTTGTAGCTCTGATTGCTTGATGCAGACCATTGATGCTTAAAATTAAAAATTATTGAAGGAACACATGAAATTGAAGTAATTTGGAGTGTTCTCTATCAGATTGTGTGTCTGGAGCTGAGTTGATATTGTCTGTGGTCTCCAGAGATCTGTGTTTTTCAGCACTAGTGAAGGTGGCACTTGAGATCTGGACAGTGAGTCTACTGGACAGTTTGGAGACAGATGTCATCCAGTCCTCAGGATAGCGTCAATAGGATAGTTCATCTGCAAATCTAATGCATATAAAGAAATCTAATATTTATCATGAAAAATTGAGTATGATTTCCTCACCCCTTCAAAGAATTTTGTCACACTCCTTGTGTTTATTATAAGGAATATTATTTATATGCACTCGAGGAAGGCTCCCCAGCTGGAAAGTTGTGTTTCTTTTCTTCTCTTTTCAGCGTGGAATTAACCTTGACTTGTTCCTATTATTAATACATGTTTATTATCAAGAGTATTTATGGCATTATTCTCGTCTCTTACCCAGCACTCTGAAGTGCACAGATTTGCTGCGTTCTTGTCCAGACTGGGCCTCACACCAGTACAGTCCGCTGTGAGACTCGTCTCTGAAAGTAACCTGACAGTTTGTCCCATTCTCCCACTGGCACTGTACTGATTCAGTTCCTCCTGCAGTTACTCTGTACCAGCTATACTGCCTCCTGCTGGAGTCTCCTCCCAGCCTGCAGCCCATGGTGACCGACTCTGCAGGAAACAGTACTGTCCAATCAGGATGCAGCCTCAGTGTGGCCTTGGAGGGGTCCACTGGGGGAGACAGAGAGAAACAGCCCAGCTGATCAAACGTGAAATCAAGAATCTTGACCTGGAGAGCAATAGGAACTGCAAAAGGTTACACAAAGAAAAAGCCACGAGCAACTATATTATGTAAAGTAATAGTCACAGTGAGTCATTTGAAGTCATTAACACTCCACTGATGCTGTAAATGCATTTACAGTTCCTAATCTTAAATGTCACCTTGTATTGCAGAAACCTCCTCTTAAATGTTTTGCATTCCTGAGAGTGAAGGACTGCCATTTGTCAACAGAGTGCCTGATATCACATGAATTGGTCTCCATCGTAATTAACCATAATACAACAGCAGCTTTATTTAAAAAAAAATAAATCTGTTCTCTTGCAGTAACACGCCAGGCTTCTAGATGAAGCTGTTGCAATGTTTCATTTTATTTGAATATTTTTTCCTCTATTAAAAATATACATATAATTAAGGGAAAAAAAAGATTATTTAAATTTATTAATTCATTAATTTCAATCATCCTTGGTCATTGTAGTAGATTTACTGTGTCTCAGTGAGAAGTTTCACTGTTAATGGTGAGCAGAACTAGGAATGAGCTGGTGAGTCACATGTTCCCACACTCTGCTCAGTTATGTTCTGATCCAACAAAAGTGAAACATTGTTTTCCAGAGGCAGACAGTTGGTGTTTGAGTCAGCTATACGTCTGCCAGTGAAAGTTAAAAGCACTTCTGTGTTCTGATCCTCTTCAAGTTTCTGCTTAACCACAAAACAGAATGGAAACCCGCTCTCAGAGTGAAACACAGCGTGAGAATGATCATACATTATTGTGTATTATTGTGTTATTGTGTTTTCTGAAGCTGCAGCCCGTCTTACCAGAGACATTTAAGAGAAAAGGGTCGCTGGGCTGCGAGTATTGAGTAGGGCGCCCTCTATGGACCAGACACAGATACTGCCCCTGGTCAGACAGGACCACTGAAGAGATCTGAAGGCTGTTGCCATTGACACTGTGCTCAGTTGTGTGGAACACAGGGCTTCTCAGATCCCCTCTGAACCAGAGATACTCCACACTGTGGAAATGTTGACTGAGGAGACATCTGAGGGTCACTGGCTCTCCATAGTACAGCTTCTCCCACGCTGGCTCCTGGGTCACTCTGGGCTTTGGACGCTCTGCAGACACAACCAGGAACATTGTCAGAGCTGAAGAACCATGTGACTCCTCATTGTGTAAGAAAATGTTTCTCTAATAACGATGTCACTGCTGCTGCATCAGTTATAGTAAATCCTGTTTCTCTCTTTCATGACATTTGTTCTTTTATGTGATAGATTATTTTTAATGCAATATAGGTGCAAACTAGATTATTGTATCTCATATTCTTCTACTGATGGATGAATTGCACACCAGCATTTTATTTTACTTTTCTAGGGAGATTTGAAGAGATAACAGTGTTTGCTTTTGTATGAAAAAACACTTTGAAAAATGCCAACAAAATGCACAAATGTCATCAAGCTCAATGTGATAGACAAGCAAACAAGAAAAGTGAGACCTAAGGAGGGATGAAGTAGCTCAAGTAGGTAGCCATGTCAGCATGCATAGGCTGCAAAGGAACAAGTAAAGGCTTATTCCATGCTGTAAAGACAAATAAAGAAACACAACATTTCAGCTGTGGAGACTTCTTCAGGTGTCAAGACTTGAAGAAACGTTGTGTTTCTTTTCTTCTCTTTACAGCATGGAATAAACCCTTTACTTGTTCCTTTGCAGCCTAAGTAGGGATATCTGCCTATATCTGTGTAATGACTAGCTTCCTCATGCCCTCTGCAGTGTGACTCACCTGTCACATTGACCTCCACTACACTGCTCATGGCCTGAATCCCCTTTCCCTGGGCTTCCACTCCACAGAGATATTTCCCAGAGTCCTTCAGCCTCACTGCTGGAACAGAGTGTCTGTCCTCTGGTCTGGACCTCAGGACTCTTCCGTCCTTAATGTAGGTGTACTGCAGTTCAGGGGTGTGTGCAGGGGTGTTTAACTGGACGGTGCAGTGCAGAGTCAGAGTCTCTCCTTCCCAGACAGGCCCCAGGGGCAGGACTGTGAGACTGATTCTGTGGAAGAGCTCTGCCCAAGAAGAATCAGATGTCATTTATAGTCCTTGAAAGACTTTGTGCGACAGAAAAAGGACAAAAACTAGTATCTTACATACTATTGTAGTAAGCATTCATATGCTTAATGATGCTCCCATGTTGTTTTCTTTTTTTTTGCTTGTTTAATGCATTCTTTTTAGCTTTTAGCTTCAAGAAACCAGTCCTCGCAAGTTAAAACATAATGATTTCAATCACAATGACTTGTTTTTCAATCTAAGAACAAGTTCTGCTGCTGCTACAATTTAATTAAGGAGATATCATTGCAAATATACTAGCAAATATACTTATCTACTAGCTCTGTTGCTTTGTTGGAGAGCTGATGAATTGTAAAACTGTCTGTTTTATTATTTCATTTGCGTCAGGGCTGATGTTGGGGAACAACCAGGCCAAAACAAATGGCTTCACCTCTCACTGTGATTCCAGTCTCATTGCTTCTTTTTCTGATCCCAGTCCCCACTGCCTCAACCTCACACCAGTACTGCCCTGTGTGATTGCGCCGGATCACCGGGATGGTAAGAGTCTTCTCTGAGCTCTCAGATTTCCAGTCCCCTCCTTCCTTCACGTAGGAGAAGTGCAGCCTTTCGTGGGCTTTGTCACTCAGTGCAGTGTGGCAGTGCAGAGCGACAGAGTCGCCCTCCGTGACTAAGCTTCCTGGTTGGACTGACAGGGCAGGATCAGTGAGTTCTGTGAAAGACACACATAGAGGGATAGGGAAATCTTGACAGTCATTTCTGTGTCACCCCCGACACCAGCAATTTCTGTTCTGACTAGGCCAACAGTTGTGTATCTGGTAGAATAATCCTTATTATCAATGGAGTGTCTGGTGCACTAAAATGCTTTGGGCTCATCTGTGCTACACAATGCAAAGCAAAGTCATTGTGTCAAATTGAATGGTGGTATTCAGGCTTTCAGCACTATATACTGTAAATGCTTCTGGAAGTGATTTTGGGAGACCAGTTGTTTGCACACACCAGTTGGTAGCAATCCAACACAACTGCAGAAGATGAAGTGCCCTGCATTAAAAAATGCTTCAAGTGAAAAAAGTGCTCTGCGATCAATCTCCAAACCTACTTTTGTACCTTAGACTACTGCGACCAGCATTATCTGTGTAATACTCACCCAACACGATGAGACTGATGGGTTGGCTGGGGTTCAGGTAAAAGGGTTTCTGTCCTCGTGCAGCCTGACACCAGTACTGGCCAGTGTGAGACAGATTAGCAGGGCTGACGATGTAACTGGAGCTCTGGCTCTTGTGCTCTGGCTTGTCTAGAATGTCTTTGTACCAGTAAAAGCTCCAGCCTGGAGAGCTGTCCTCCACCACACAGGAGAGGGTGATTGTGTCTCCTTCAAACACCTCTGTGTGCAGACGCTGCAGGGAGAGGACAGTTCTGGGACGGGTGACTGAAACAGAGAAAAATGACTTTAAAATAGAAAGAATTCTTCAATTTACCCTAAATGTCCTATTAATTAACAAGGTGTCTTTCTTCACTTCACACTGTATTCATAGTGTCAATTCATGTGGTTCAATTCTATCGGTTTCTTAATTTTCTCTTTAGAACATCCTTTTATCCTTTAATTCACCAAATTGGCTGCCTAATTTAAATTTCTCATAAATGAAAGGGATTAACTGTCACGATATTAGTTCCCCCTCCTTAAGGGTGCTCCAGCCCTATCACTCAAGACTTTATTCCATGCACCTGCTCCCTATTCCCTGCCCACCTTAAAAGCCAGGCGCTGACGCTCATCCGGGCTCTGCATCTGATTTCCATATCGTGCGAGTCCGGGACCAGGAAGCGCCTGGTCCCGTTAAGGTTTTAATCTCGGTTCCCGTTCCTGTTCCCCGTCCGCCGGTTCCGACCCGGCCTTCGTGGTTTTTTAATTCTTGCTCTGATGGATCTCCTGGTTTTGGACTTACCCTTGCGTTTTGGATTTTCCCTAAGGACTACTCTCGGATTGTTCGCCTCGGCCACACCTCCCCCGTGCACCAGCGCACCTTGGACACGTCCCCCTGTCTTCAGCCCCGTTTTCCTGCATGACGTTTCCCTAGTGTTTCCCCTCTCCGTCGGACTGTGTCGTCCGCATAGGGTCCGGAAAGAACTGTTCGTTACATTAACCTTTTAATACTCCTTGGTGTCACAAATCTCCAGAGGTGATTTCCACCTGGTATGACGTCCCCTCGGACATTTTGTAATATCTTTGTAAATATAGACAGTAGAGGCCTGTTTCAGAGCTTCAAATGATGCTACCAAACACACAGCTAGACAGATCACTTATAGGAATCAACAACATAACTGCAAGAGACCCCTGTGGAATTCGACAGTTGTTAATTTGCACTCTGAGTTTTCAGCTTTTTGTTTGCTGTCATATACAATATGTTTGTTTTGCTTTAGCATGATATTCACCATTTTGATTTGTTCTGCTGTGGTGTTGCTGTTATTTCACTGCTCTGCGCTCTATTTCAACCTATTTCTATCATTATCTGCAACAGCACCTATTTCTTATGAGATGTATCTCATTGTTCCGACATTAAAGTGCAAGGAAAGGCTAGATTTGATCCCGTTTTCCATATAGAAAAGCTGCAAGTAAGAGTGAACGAGACACCATACCCTGTACTTTCAGTTTGACTGGACTGCTCTTTTTGGAGTAAGATGGATTCTCCCTGCTCCTGCCCTGACAGGAGTAATGTCCTGTGTGTGATTCCAGAGCTGAAAGGATGGTCCAATTCTTATCTTCAGACTGGTGAACTGGAGATGTGTGTTCATCTTTGTACCACCCAAAGCTCTGCATCGGATAACTTCCAGAGATGGAGCACCTCAGTACTGCAGTCTCTCCTGCGTGCACCTCTGACCACTCCTGTCCCAAGGATATCACTGCTCGGGGCCGTTCTGCAGATATACAGGAAGGGAGTACAACATAAACTATGAACTAGTATATCAGCAGTGTGTCAAAGCAAAGCGATTCTCAAAAATTACATTAGTGCTTGATCTGCAGCTTACTGAGGATAACCCAGACACCAGCTCTATAAGATAATACCAGCACCAGGCTCTGAAACACCACTCTGTGTTAGGCTTTTCAGGGGAAATGACTCATCTACATTTACATTTCCAGTTCCAGCTGGCCCATATCTGTATATGTTATGGTTGACAGAACATAATATTAAAGGAAATCCCTAAAGGATGTGACACAGTCAATGAAAAATAGATATTTTGTTGCTGTTTCTGTCTGTGATTCTGTTGCCTGTACGGTGTTAGGAATTAGTAGTAAGGATCCTATGCAGAAAACCAGGGCGATCTCCAGAGGCGTAGTCGATAGAACAGTCCGAGGTCTGAAAGCCGATGGTAGACAAGCTGGTGCAAAAGTACAAACCAGAAGTGAAGCCATAAACCGAGAGGAAGCCGAGAGTCTAAACCAGATCGGGAATCAAAGTTCCAAAGCCAAAAACCAGGAGACGTAATTGAAAAAAGAGCCAGGATCAGGAAGCCAAAAACCATGTAGTAAGTAATTGCGAGAATCAAGGTAGCTCTAGCCAGGAAGAACCCTAATACTGAGCACAGTGGAGAGTGTGAAGCAGCATTAAATAGACAGGGGTAAATGGGCTAACTGGAATATAAAATTCAAATTTTTGGAATAAAAACCTGCAACCACATCAGAGCGTGATCACAGTATTCTAATTTTTTTTTTACTAAAGCCCCATCTCTGATCCCCACAGGGAAACGGCTGTGATTCTCAATTATTTAAATGCTTGGTTTTACTCACCCAACACTTGCAGGGTAAAGGGTTTGCTGGAATGTTGTTCTACAGGGTCACTTGTCATCACAATGTAACAGCTGTAGTCCCCACTGTCAGATATTGAGACTGAACTGATTCTGTACTGACTGTGGTTTATATGAGATTCGTCCTGTTTACTGTCCTTAAACCAGAAATAACTCCAGATCTTGGAGTCGCCATCGACCTTACATTCCAAGGTCACCATGTCCCCTTCAAATATACCACCATCTGGGGGGTACGACATCACTATAGGCTCCCTGTTAATGGCTGAAATGAGATGTATGGATTAAAACTCACCTCTGAATCACACCATTAATATAGTCATACATTGACTCATTTGGACAGAATCATTTTGGAACTTTGTTCTTTGTACACTAACTGCAGTGGTTACTTTAAGTTTCGTTTCTCTTATGTCTAAAAGTAAACATTCACCATGAGCACAACAAAGCAATATTAATGACTATCCAATAAATGTAGAAAATATTGGAGAAATATAGAACTGCTGTGTAAATAATACAAATATGTAAAATTAAATAATAACTGATTAAAAAATAAAGATGAGAGAATTAGAGCATTAGTGCCAAGTCAGTATTTAGATAAGTATTGTTACTGAAACTGATATGATGACATCTAAACATATCATTTTATTTTGCTAAAGCACAGCATTCACAAGTACAGATACTGTCGACCTATTTTCTTCTTACATTCCAGTTGTATGAAAAATGTTTTGAAAATTTTTTTACACTAAATGACACGTAAAACTATTCTGCCAAAGGGTCTACAAGAACCAGAGGGGTTTCCTTGAAGTTAAAGTTTCAGATAAACTCTGGTAAATGTGTATTTCAATATGTAAATCTGGTCCACTGGTCCATATATTTAGGGTGCTGTCCTTTTCCTGAAAAATTACTTGCTCACTCACCTCCAATACATGAAACCAAGGAAGTATTTTACCTCTAAATCTCAACATGTATACAGGGATATATTGAATCAGTTCAGGCAGAAACAGGAATCATTCACATTACTATCATCATTTATTGTTCTGTAGTTGTTCATTTACATTTTTGTACTAATGTCTAAAAGGAATGCATTCTCTAAAAATATTAACGGTGTGCAAAATATACAGGAACAAATAGGGACTGTTTAATAAATCTAAAAAAATGTTGTAGAAATAGTAAATAACCACGTAAATAAAGTTGATCAAAATATGTTAGTGATAGTGGAGCAAAGCATTATGTTCTATTCAGTATTTACAGTCTTAGTTAATGCACAGCATTCAAAAGTACAGATACATGCTCTGTCAGCTTTTTTCTTCTTAATAACCAGGGGTGCTGGCCACATGTTCTTGAAAGAATTCCTTGCTCACTTACCTCCCACATCCAAAAGCCAAGAGGTGCAGTCGACCAGAACTGGAAAACAAATGTAATCAAAATAAATATTAAAAGTACTCCCTTGCCTTGGTCAGAGTACAGTGAAATAGCAGTTATTCCTCTCTTGGGTTCATGCAGGCATGTTCAGACACTCAAGTAATTTCTGCACTTAAACATCCTTCGAGAGCACCAGGCATTATTAAAACGACTATTGGAAGGAGAATTAAATTTTCTGCTTTGGGTTTGCAGAAACCCCCCAAAATATTTTTGTCTTCCTGTCCACGCTGGAATCTTATTTGTGGAATCTATTTGGAAGTTTGTAAAAGGACTTACAAAATTGTGGAATGTGATGATGAGCAGTGTAGTTCATATTGTACCAGAGAGATTAAATACATTCAATTATTTACAAATGATTAAACAATTTTTTGTTTACTCAGCTTATTTAATATCAGTGTTTCTTCTTTCCTGCAGAACAAAATAGAAAACTATATTATAGTTTTATATATATAGTCTATATCTATATAGACTATATATATCTACTGTATATATCCTATAGAGAAACCCATATACCAAACCCAGAATCTATATAACCAACATAAAAAACTATACAACGTACATAAAACATATTGAATCTATATGGAAAACTACATAATCAATATAATAAAAAAAACACAGAACCTAAACAGAAATCTAATTAAACCAATATAAAAAACAATTGACCCTATATGGAAACCCATATAAAACAATATAAAAATCTATAGGATCTATAGAACTACAGTATATCAAAAGGTTATGAACTGATTCTATTTTTTGTTAGTTCATTGCCATAGTAATCTTCATTTTCTCCTGCATTGGAAACTAGAGATATCTTTGGACCTTGATACCTATTATTCCAATAATATTTTGTATTTATTCAACAGCAAAAATCACTTGTATATTTCTCTACCACTGAATGCTAGACTGGGCCTTCTTCCTTTAAAATATTATTCCTTTATCTTGGTACTTACTAATCAACATGATGGCCTTAGAGAAATGCATCTTTTCTTCAAAGAACAGGTGGTCATATCTGCTGGGTAGAAGATATTTTGCTCTGGGTCTTCCTAAGTTATGAAATAAATCTTGAAAAACTATCCATCCTACAGCCTTGAATTTCTTTTTAATGTTTTTTCTCTGATCCTTTCTGCTGTCTTGACTCACTTGTTTGTTGCTGTCTTTTGCTTCTGACTAGAAATATTCCCCAGGTCTACTGTCCTGAGCAGGTTAACCCAAGTCACGTACATCTGGCAGGTCTCTTTGTGCGTTACGTGAAACACAACGCACTAAATATAGATACGTTTTTTACAAGATGTGAAGCCTCTGTCGTCTTAGACCACAGCCTGCAGTAGAGGCCCAGCAGAGTTGAATTCTAACAATTATTGTGCACTGGGGTTAAGAGCTTCATGATTATTGATTACCAAGATATTTCATTTAGAGGTATGTGGAGATAATCAGAGGTCTGGGCAATTGCAATACTAAATCTTTAGCATAAGGGCTTCAAAGTCATGTGTAAATTCTTTGTTACATCTAAGATATAAAGAGAACATTGACACATTCTCAATTAACTGCTATTTAAAACATTAATGTGCCAGGTACAATAGTTTGTGCATTGGCATAATCTCAAAAAAGTAAATATTAGAAATAATAGTTCAGTAATAATTACAGATCAGTGGAGAAGATCATATTCAGATAAAAATTACTAAGTCTGAAACAGATTTCTGAAGTATGCCGTCATGTAAAAAAATATTTGCACTCTCTTCATTAATTATTCAGAATAATTTGATTTGTAAAAATCATTAAATATTTACATTATCTATGGAGAGTGGACAATAACACTGAATGCGAGTTAACAGGTATCTGTACTAAAAATATTGAGCTTATGGTATTTAGCTGCTTTTTTAAAATCCCTTTAAGTTTCTTAAAATAGTGTTAACACTTAGAGCAGAAATAGATGACAGTGATTCAGTAATACCTCGTTGTACAAAATGAGTCTCTATAAAAAATGTTTAGCTTATGACTTAGCTTCAATTGAAATAATTAATACTAGTATTTCCAAAGATAGTCTAGCTTTATGATCTTATATACAGCTAAACTATCTTCTGAAATACCAGTACTAATTATTATATTTAAAACATGATTATAAAAATTTTTAAAATACCATTTTTAATGAGTGAGATTTATTTCACAGACTTGGACAATAATCCTAATTTGAAACTAGTATTAAATACAATATAAAAAGAGTAAAGAGAAAGACAAATAATACTGAGTAAGACATGGTGATCATAATGCTTTACGTACTCCTTGAGCTGAGATGCTCTGAAATGCACATACCATCTTCAAAACAAAGACACAAAGGTACAAAGAACATATCAAAATACATGTACCTTGAAATACGTTCTGTAAAACTAAGAATCATGTTAGAGATGCCTTTGTCTTTGCATTATTTTATGTTCATATGATCTTGTGTCCTAGAATAGTCCTAGCTCCCCAATGTGATCTGTCTAACCAAAGCATTGTGTATATATTTATCTCCCCACTATATATATTTATATATATATCTCCACTTGTATATATATTTTTGTTAATGTCAAGTGCTCTCACACTCATCAACAATATGTGTATGTCAGTTATCTAATTTGGTTACCCAAAGTGTTGTCACGTCCTCTACTCACCACATTCTCACACTGAAACGCACCCGTACTAATTACACACCCTGAGCACTTCCGCCAAACGACACCACCCCTGCAAATCGGCCAACCACGACACTTCTTCAATCAACGCACCTTCTTCCTAGCACAGTACTTAAGCCCTTTTGAACCCTCTGCTCTTCGCCTGGTTTTGGTTGTTTGTTTGTTCACCTCCCTCGCCTTCGATTCTGTTTTCCTTCTGGCTCTTTGTTACAAACCACAAAACTCAACCTCGACTACATCTATTGTCTCGCCCTTCGGATTTGGAAGCCTACTCGTTTATCTCCTCCTTTTGACTCTCAGATCTGCCTTCTTGACTACGACTTCAGCCTTGCCCTTCTCTGGTTTGGAAACCTTCTCTCCTGCCTTTTCCTACGATCCTCGGAACCCGACTCGGACTTCACCTCTCGTCTAGCTCCTTAGTTACCGCATAGGGTCCATCCTCCCATCTCCTCAGCGGGTCATTCCTGACGAGTGTATTCCACCAGTGTATTTTTTCTAATGTGTAGAAAGCCACAGGTGATGCAGCAGACATAAACATATAGAGATGTTCTTTCTCTTTAATTTTCATCATTACGCATCTATCCCATCATACTTACAACTCCAGTCTATATTTGTTTCATCCCTCCCCTTTTCTCCATCCTCTGTAGGAATGCAAAGAGTCACAGAGCAATCCAATGAAGGTTTTAGATCAGGTTAATGGTGTTGAAAACAGAATTTTCCGGAGAACACGGAAGGAGACACACAAAGCGTATTTCTCACAGTAGGTTGAATTACAACAGCGTGACAGATGGTTTTGTAGTCTGAGTCCAGCTCTGGTCAACCTATATTATTACCATTGAGGGAATTGCTCTTAATTCAGGTATAAGTCTTTTATATCTTAAACACTTGTGTCTCAAAACTTTCCACTCCAGCAGTTGTGAAAGTATGTAGTTCCACTTTTGTATGTATATGTTGAACTGGCATGTCTGTTGTAATCTCAAGGCATGACTGCCATATGTTCCTGGCAGTGTTACAAAAACAATGAGGAACAATGAAGAACGTGCTTAACTGCTTCTTCACGTGCACAGCTAATCCCTTTTATGGACAAGTTTTACAGACTTTTACGGACTTTACAGTATAAACAGTACAGGGCTATAAAGGAACAAGTGAAGGTTTATTCCATGTTGAAAGGAAAAGAAAAGAGACACAACGTTCTGACTGTGAAGCTTTTTTTAGGTGTGAGGGAGCGAGGAAAACAGTTGATAAAGCATTGGAGAATAAAAGACAGGAGTGGAGAGGAGGCTCTTGTCAGAATGCAAACAGAGAGATCAGTATGATCATGGCCATTAGAAATGAAATGGGAAACTATGGGCTTGGAGAGATCTTTGATCCTCTCAGCCCTGACGTGTTCCCTGAAGCAGTCTCCCAGTCTCCTTCCCATCTCACCAATGTACTATAGATGGCTGGGCATTTCCTGCAAGAGATGCAGTAAATGAGGTTACTGGATGTACAAAATGTCATCTTAGTGATTGTCCAGAGGGGCCCATGAATGTGCCTGGTTTTGGATATAGATTTACAGGTGATGCAGTGAGTTCTGTTGCTGGGGAAAGTGCCTGGTGTGGATGATTGTTGATGGTGGTCAAGGGAACTGTGAACAAGAAGGTTATGCGGATTAGGGGGTCAGAGATATGAGATGATGGGGCAGTTAGAAAAAAGGATGACTGGTGAAAGGATGAAGAAAGGATGACCAGATGACTATCTCTTCTCAGTAAAGGCCTCAGTTTTGTACCAGTCTCCAAGACGTAGGACATCTCCAAAACCCATGTTGACCTTGATGCTTTTACCACAGGATCTGCCTCAGAGCACATTTTGCTGATGACACCTTTTCACTGGCAGCTGATAATCGCTGCGTATTGTTCTTTCTAGTGAATATGCTGAGTAAGACATATAAAAATCTGATGTTTCAGATTTGATATCCAAGAGGTTAAGTAGTGTGTAGCAGAGTCACCTTGGGGTTCTGATCCCCCCACACCCCACAGTCAATGTTTATTTAAGATAAATTGATTTTTAACGGCACTGCAAAAGTTCTTTCAAAAGCGTAACAAAAGTGTTCTTTCAGGACTCTATGCAGACGACACGACCTGGGGTAGACTGAGGAAAACACGGGGAAAAAGCATGCAGGTTCGGGAATGAAAACAGGGGGCCTGTCCATGGTGAGCTGGTGTTCGGGGGAGGTGTGGCCGAGGCAAACAATCCAGAAATAAGTCCAAGGGGGAAATCCGAGGGGAGGCAAAAGTCCAAAGCCGGGCGGTCCATCCAACACAAACGAGATTAAAAACAGGAACCGGGTCGGGACCGGCACGGGAACGGGAACAGGAACAGGAACTAAAAACTTGATGGGACCAGGCGCTTCCAGGTCCCAGACTCGCCTGGTATGGGAACCAATGCAGAGACCGGAATAGAGTGAGCACCTGGCTTTTAAGGGGAACTGAAAAGGGGGCTGGAACAAGGAGCAGGTGGGGGAGATGAGTAAAAAACAAGGAAGAGTTGGAGCATCCTTAAGAGGAGGGGTTTACGAACATGACATTAACACAATGCAAGTGACCACCAATATCGTCTAAGTCAAACCAGATGGTCTGGTTTCACTGTAATAAAACATTTTTCTAATAAACCTTGATAACAAATAACCACACAGCACAACATGTAAATGCAATACGTTTTCACCAGCAAAATCAAAATTCAGCTCGACAGGTCTTACATCAAATGAAACAAGACAATTGAAGCATCACAAAGCTGTTTCCCAATCCAAAGTACAGCAAAGCAATCAATTTCTACAGGCAATTTATGTCTTGATGCAGTTCAGAACAATTCTGAAGTCCATTGATAATTGATCGATACCTCAGCAAAACACAATTGGAAAAGCAAAATTTTGCCAAAATATGTAAAATCCCAAGACCTTACTTTGTAAACCGCAAAGGTACAATGAAAAAATAACCCATACAGAGAAGTCTGTACTCATCTCTTGCTCAGGGTTGTCTGAAATGCTAGTGGGTTTTGGGGCTTTTCAAACTGGGCACCTCTGAAAAAGCTGACCTGATTGGTTCAAATACCTGTCATTCATTATGTTTTCGACCATTCAGATGACTATGGGGAAGTACATAAATCTATAAGCCGATTCAGAACAATATTTTGCAATTGTCTTTGTCTATTAGGTAATGATCAATCAGATTCATATCATTGTCTTCACTGCTAATGAACCTGCCCTTAGTGGACAAGAGTTTCCACAAGAAATTAGGAAAATAGGGGTTAAAGATGAGGTACAAGTTACCCTGATTAGACTAAATGGGAGGATTCAGCCACAGGAAACAAAGAAATAGCCCAGAATTAGCAAACAGAAATGTTTTGCTGAGGATCAACGATTAGCATATGGATGGACTCTGTGCAGGTAGGGTATCACAAAACACTTAAGCAACAGGGAAATCTAAGGTTGTGGTCAAAGACTAGCAAAAGGTTCAAGAAGCCAAAAAAACTAGGAGAAACTTCACAAAAGGAGTCCAAGACAAATTCCAAAAATCATTGGGTAGCCAAAAGTCCAAAGGCCAGGAAGGATTCCAGAGAAGGTATCACAGTAATAGGTCTGTGGCTCACAAGGTCTAAACAAACACTGAGCACTGAATGAACAGAGAGCAGGGTTTAAATAGGCTGGAGAGAGTGGTTGAAGCACTTACTCTTGGTTTGGGTGTCCTCTGGTGGAGGGATGTTGGAACTGCAACAAGAAAATGGACATGAACTTGTACTTCAGGGTATAAAATATTCTGTGATTTGTAACCTTTTGTAGCAGAAGAAACTGCTAAATAAGCCCTTACATGAACACATCAAAGCTTTACATTTGCTTAGCTATTACAAGCCTTTTACCTTTTCTCAACACGTAAAGCAATGACATAAAAGGAATTTGAGGAAACTTCCCATTATGTACAAGAATGCAAACATCGTGTATGGTATGTACTGCAATACATACCTGTACAGTTCACACTGCATCTACATACATACACTTGCCAACATGGACAATAATAGCAATATCAGTACAGTACTCTATCTGACATGTTGTACATTAATAATACCCATTATATCAATTTGTCAGACATTCTATGCCTCTCAATGTTAATTTTAAAGCAGACTTAGCTTCATATCCTGGTCATGAAAATCAATGCCATAAGTGTAGGCTGAAATACAGTGGGGATACTTATACCTGAGATCTTCTGCATACATAATATTCACAATATGCACATAAATAACTCCACCACTTCAGATCCTTTTTATTGGAGCCCCTGGAGGTCTTCATGTAAAGCAGCCCAGAGTCTTCCTGTTCTAATAGTGCTGCTGTCTGAGGAGAGACACTGGGGAGGGACTCAGGCTCTACTGTTGGTATCTGTTCATTCAGCAGTGACAGTAGACCCTCTGCAGCCATGATGGTCTTGAAATATATCTGTTTCGTTTTACTGCCATGTAACTACAGGCATACATCTGAACATAGTTTTGTTCACTTTGGGTAGTGTGACACTGTAATACAAATAACTGCAATGTAATGAGATTATCAGTTCTTTCATATTCACTTATTTATTCTGTTTCCCAGATTTCCTTTCTGTTTGCTTAAACACGCCTTTCATCTGGTTTCTTACAATTGTCTTGATATTCAAGAAATATTGGATGGGCTGCAATTAAAGTTAGGAACAAATCAAACACAATTCTTCCATAAAGACTGTTGATCCCTCTCCAGACCAAGAAAAGAATCTTTCATGTGCAAACCCATTGTTTCCTGTTTGTCTTCCTCTGTTAGCATGTTTCTGTTGCAGATGTTGTGTGTTTAAATATGAATGGAGCCAGCAGGTGCCTCCTCTTGAGGAAATGTATGCAAAGCAAAGAGCCCAGAGTGTTTATCTCTCCGCAGCGAGGTTGATGTTGGCCAGGGTGTCAGTGCTGTCTCACTCCCTGCTCCATCTCCTCTTTCGTCGAGTTCAAGATCTGGGCATTTCCCCTCCTGTTTATGTTCATGTCCAGTGTGAAATGTAAATTCTTTCATTTTAATGATTGTTTTCAGTCACAATATCAATATCTAGATATCTTTTCTTGCAGACTTCTAAGTTGCATTTTTATTCTTGTTGCAGGGGTTCATTGCGATGTGGTGTTGACACAGCCTGAACCAGAAGTGAAGAGGCCAGGAGAATCTTTTAAAATCTCCTGTAGTGCCTCGGGATTCACTTTCACCAGTTATGCCATCTCTTGGGCTAGACAGCCCCCTGGAAAAGGACTAGAATGGCTGGGGTATATTAACAGCGATATGACTGTCTACTATGCAGATTCAGTGAAAGGAAGAATTACTCTCAGCAGAGACAACTCTAGAACCACAGTGGAGATACAGTTGAGCAGCTTGAAGACTGAAGACATGGCTGTGTATTACTGCGCTCGAGGCCCACAGTGAGAAAAATGAATCCCATGCCTTAACAAAAACTCACAAACCACAACAGAATTCTAATTCATGCACTTATTGCAATTTCACCCTTGCAAAATCTCACAATCACAAATACGTATGTTATGTATGCCTGACTGTGTTTCTCTGTGTAGGGTTGCCACACCCTAAGATTAGAATTTCAGAATTCTAATAACAGCCAAATGTTCTCAAGAAAAGTCTTAAAATACTACCCTCTGCAGCTCTTACTGATGTGGGTCGCAGGGAGGGTTTGGAGTGAGGGGACCATCATACTGAAAGTGACAGTCGCAGTGTATTTCTGCTGCAGAAATCCATCCCTAACCCTCTGGGTCAGTGCCTTTACAAATTTCAGCCTCAATCTCCTACAGGCTCCTAGATGTCCTGTAACAGCTAAAGGGGATGGTAAGGGGCAATGGTGGCTCTGTGGCTAAGGAGCTGTACCCTGTGGCTGGAAGATTGCTAGTTCAAATCCCACAGCTAGCGGTGGTATTCTACTGCATTGGGTCCTTGAGCAAGGCTCTCAACCCCAGTTGCTCCAGGGGTGCTGTATAAATGGCTGACCCTTTGCTCTGATACCAGAAGCTTTTCTCTCCCTGCCTGTGTGTCTCATGGAGAGCAAGCTGGGGTATGTGAATAGACACATTTCTAAAGCAAGAAATTGTATATGGCTAATAAAGCAATCTTATATTAAATAGGCAAGTACTGGGGTCTAAGGCATGTGGGGGTCTCTTTCTAGCCTGGCTACCTCTCACACTTTAACCTGGGTTTAAAGTAATAAAGTCGTTACTCCTGACTGAGAGGGCAAGGATCCCTGAATAGGGCCATTTGGTTGGGGCTCAACAAATTCCAGCTAATATTTCTCTTCTGACACCATTCCAGGGCCAGCAGGGAAAACAGTTCCTGTAAGTTCAGACCTGCAGATTTCTCACTGGCCACTGATCCTTTCAGACAAGGAAATGAGAAAGACATTTGAGATATGTGTGAAACTGCAAAAAAAAACATCGTCCCCAATTGTCCTTCCCCAAACAGAAAACAATTTCTCCACCTGCAGTGCGTTTCTGCCTGTAGGTGGTGCTGTAGCATTAGGAAACAGACGTCTCAATGAAAAATGCTTTGAACTCAGTTCATTATTGTTAATACTGCGCTATAGTACAGGGCCAACAGTAATTTAAAACTTACACGGCACCTAAACAATTCCATTGTTATAGCTATCCACTCCCTTTACTTTGCCTTATTTGTAAAGGCGATACAGGCTTTATCAAAGACACCTGTGCCTTAGTATGGTGACAGGTGACAAGGGTGACAGGATTCCATACCTGGAACTGAAAACCATTGTCACACAACAATAATCGTGTTGGGATTATAGCAATAATATTCCAATGTCCAATTTAAATGAAAAATCCTGCTGTGCCATTTCACTGTGCCACCCCAAAAATGTTTCATAATAATTAATTCATAATCTGCTTTTGAGAATAAGCATAGATGGTCATAGGTAAGTCAGGAACTGGAGCATTCCTCTTAACATATTCAATTATAGCTAACAATGTTTTCAGACTATTTAGTGCAGTAAGGAAGCAGTATCTTCTTCTTCATAAAAGTGGGTGCAGGTTAAGAGTTGTTCCAGACCCTAGAGAAAGGGGGTCACTGTCCACAGGGAGTGGCTGGCCCACTCGAGAAGGGAATGTGCTTCACAGAGCCCAGTGCAGGAAGGGGAACTAGAGACAGGAGAGGGCTGGTCAGTCTGAATCTGGAGCCAGGCAGGACAGGGCACAAGACTTCAGGGCAGTCCACCAGGCGGGCTGAAGCAGAGTCCAATGGGTGGGAGAACAGGACTGGAGAACAGGACATGGGCCAGGAGACCAGGACACAGGGCTGGAGATTAGGACACAGGGCTGGAGTGAAGGAATGGGAAGATATGTTGTTGAAGATCAGTACACAGGGCTGGAGATCAGGACATGGGGCTTGAGTGCAGGACACATGACTGGAGATCAGGAGATGGGACTGGAGATCAGGACACAGGGCATGAGATCAGGACATGGGGCTTGAGTACAGGACACAGGGCTGGAGATCAGGAGATGGGACTGGAGATCAGGACACAGGGCTGGAAATCAGGACATGGGGCTTGAATGCAGGACACAGGGCTGGAGTGAAGGACACGGGGTTGGAGTGAAGGACATGGGGCTGGAGTGAAGAATTGGGAGGACACAGGCCTGGAGATCAGGATACAGGGCTGAAGATCAGGATATGGGGCTGGAATACAGGACTGGTAGGACCACCAGAGCTGACAGCGGGCAGCCGCTGCTCCAAACCTATAGCCAAAGAGCCACCCACCTGTGGAAAGTCACAGGTTGGAGGACAGAGTCTGGAGGGTCAGGGCAGTACTGGAGATCAGGACACAGGCAAGCCACAGGAAAAGTCCAGGCAGGCAGGGAAACAGGAACAGACAGAAAACAAGGGACATATGCAGTAGGCAGACTGGGAATGGGAGGAAGAAAGGGAGAGCTCTGCTGGCAGGGGGTCCATCAGTATAGGGCAGTGCAGTGCAGGGCAGGGATGGAAAAGCAATGCCAGCTCGCGAAGGAGGAGCCGAACAGGAATGAAATAATCCTTAGCACCCGATGACAACAGACTTCTCATAGCATTCAGGTGCTGTCAGTATCTTGTGTCCTGAGGATCCAGTGTGGAGCAGGCAGGAGGGACAGAGGACATGTGGCGCTCAGCCAGTACAGCCACACACACCCTGCATCTTCACCACACGGCAGTCAAGACAGATACTACATGAATGAATTAGCTGAAAATTAAATTGCCTCCAGCGTCCTGTGTCAGTGAATTTAAAGGCTGTGCATCTCTGCTCCACCCCTGCAGGAGGCTCCTATGCAAACTCACAGCCTCTTATTAATGACACAGCTGAGAGACTGAACAGCAGCCAGTCAGCTTCTCTTCTGTACCTTTCAGTCTCAACAGTCAGCAATGAAGCTCTTAACAGCGCTGATTGTAGCAACTCTGTGTTTCACAGGTGATCATTCTCACTAGTTTACTAACATCTTTTAAACAAATGATGCAACTTTGGAAAAAGGTCACAAATTGTTTTTTTTATTTTTCTTCACAGGTGTTCAATCCCAGGTCTTGACTGAGTCTGAACCTGCAGTTGTGCAGCCTGGAGGATCTCACAGACTGACCTGTACAGCCTCAGGATTCACATTCAGGAGCTTTAACATGGGCTGGGTCAGACAGGCTCCTGGGAAGGGGCTGGAGTGGGTGGCTTATATTAGTAGCGGTGGGAGCAGCACTAACTATGCCCAGTCTGTCCAGGGAAGATTCACCATCTCCAGAGACAACTCCAAAAACCAGCTGTACTTACAGATGAGCAGCCTGAAGACTGAAGACACTGCTGTGTATTACTGCGCTAAAGACCCACAGTGAGAGAAGTGAAGCCTGAGCCCTGACAAAAACCTTCAAGAGAAAAACAGTTACTGACGACAAGCTGCTGTAACAAGATGTGAAATGAAATTCAGTAGCACAGTATTGAAAAGCACACAGTGCAAGAAGAATACCACATGATAATTACCCAGCATCAGCAAATATGTGAGAGGCATTAAACATGCCTCAGATTGGTTCTCTTGCTCATTGTATTTTAATGCCACTCAGTGAGGAATTTAAAAAGAAAATTTAAATCAAATCACAACCAGCACAGAAATGTCACAGCTGCTCATAGAGGTTTTTGATCATTGGTTTGAATTTTTCATTTTTAAGACAGATATGAACTTGCTTTGGATAGAAACGTAGCGATGCAGTTTGAATTAATTAAGACACTGTGGAAGGGCGTTCACAAAAGAACAGGGTTAGAAACATCTGCGCCTTACTTTCCTCAAGTGTGACAGGGAGAGAAGTGAAACTTGAACTCTGACAGCAGAAAGCACTTTCTGTTGTGAGATGTCTCTGATGTGACATCTGTCTCCCACCAGTGAATAGCATCAGGAACACAAATAATATCATATGTGAAACCTTCACTAGGAGGTAATATTTCTGATGATATCCATTCTGATGCATATTTGTGCAAATCCCTTAAAAGATAGATCCCAACAGTGTTCAATCATGAACTGAAACTAGTTTTAGATCTGAATAGTATAGTAATGACCTTTTCTGGATTCTACTAAGGAATTTGTTGTATAGGTTTAATCTTGGTGTAGAAATCTGCTACCTTTGTCCCACCATACCATCCTATGAGATGGTACAACTCACAACTAAGAAAAGAAAAAACAGCCTGAACAACAAAATTCAAAAAACAATACTTTTACAATGATTCGAAAATAATGTTTCATTGAAATGAGAGATTTTTTCAGAGTTTTCCCTTATCTGTACCATAGTTAGGTGAGACAGATCAGCCTCATATCTTACAGTAGTCTTTTCAGATTTAAAGAAGGGCTTCCTTAACTGGGTGAATACTACTACTAATGAACAAGTAATAGGTTTATTCAGGTTGACACCTGAAGAAGGCTTCACAGCCTAAACCTTGTGTTTTCTCTCTTCTCTATTCAGCATGGAATAAACCTATTAGTTGTTCCTTTACAGACTATGCATGATTTCGCAGCTACACACCTGAACAACTATTACTAATACTTGTACCATATAAAAATATGTTATATAGCACCTTGAAAAGCATATTTCACAATTCTTTTCAGTAGCAAAAACAAACAAAAAGAACATTTCCAACAAAAAAGAAGTAAAAAGATTTGTAATAACTTATACAAAGATCTGGGGTTGCTGGCCAGTAGTTAAAATGCACCAACTGATGCTGAGACAAGCAATCGTTAGCTGATCACATGCTTGACGCTTGTCAGCAGGTTGGTTGGTTGGTCTGGACAGGCTGCAGGGATCCGGTCTCACCCGAGGTCTGTGCTCTGCAGTGGAGCATCAGAACGGCACAGAGGGAGATCAGGCACAGTGATCCTCCGCCTGCTAACCTGGCCACTGCCCACCAAGACACTGCAAGTAAACAGAGAGATAATAATAAAAAATAATAATAATAACTATCAGGGATCAAGAAAAGGCTGATTCCCTGCTGAAAACTAGATTGGAGAAATGCAATATTTTGATGTTTTGGATGGTAAGCCTTCTTATGGTCTGAAAGCTCAAGAGCTGAATCATTTTCTGTTTCTAAACATCCACGTTGACCTGCCCTGATCGCCTGTGTGAGGCCCTGCACCAAGGACACCATGCCCACACTGGTCTGTTTCAGCGTCTCTGTAAGGCCCTGCACCAAGGACTCCACGCCCACACTGACCTGCCAGCGTGACAGCTGTGACGGTGCTGTTCTTCCGAATCCCGTGCTCTGCCTCTACTGCACAGCTGTAGCTCCCAGTGAGCGTCCAGTTCACTTTGGCCATGGAGTACAGAGCTGAGCTGCTCCCCTCGACCACAGGCTGCCCGTCCCGGAAGAAGGAGTAGGACAGCGGGGAGCTGTAGTATCCCGTCAGCTCGGCCTCGCAGGTGAGGTTCACGGGCTCCCCCTCCTGCACTCTGGCTCCTGGGGAGGCTCTCAGAGTCACCTGGGAGAAGAGGTCTGGGAGCACGACACAGGACATAGGCTGGGTCAGCAATGCTCCACAGCGCCATCTGCTGGAGTGATGAGCTGGATTGGCTTTTACTACCACAGGAGGAAGACATTCTCAACAAAATGTGCCGGAGAAAAGTATTCAGGCATACCTTTCTCACTGGAATGTCTTTATACAGTTACATTAAGGACATTTATACTATTTCTACAAGGGAAAGGTGTAGCTGTTTTCTATAAACAGAAATGTATTACTCTAAATTCATTGATCACAAATGCTCTATCCTCTTCCGATCGGCTCACCTCTGATGGAGATCAGCACAAGCTGAGACTCGTCCTCCGATCCCACTGTGTAGGTCACCCTACACCTGTAGAGTCCCTCTCCCCTCTTCTTCACTGGAGCAATGGTCATTCTGTTTCCGCTTTGAGGTGTCAGGGTTTCATTGTCTTTGTAGAATGTGTACCCCACAATCTGTTGTGAGCTTTCATTCCGTGCTCTACACTGTAGAGTCAGTGTCTGTCCTTCAGTCAGGGGCTGTGGAGGTGTCTGTAGGATCAAACTCCGATCTGAGGATATCAGAACATTCTCCTGTGAGCCTGTGGAAGGACGTGGAGTTGGGCAGGTATTCTGTTCCTATTTCCATACAACTACAGTCCGGTGCTTAAGTTATTGCGTAGACAAGAAGTTAATATAAAAGGGCTTTGCATTAATGTAACAGGAACAGATTAATTTGGAGTGTTCTCTGAACTGTCCCTACCAGATTATATATTGGGAGCTGAGCTGATATTGTCTGTGGTCAAAGATTTGAGTTTTTCCACTCTAGTGAAGCGGCAATTGAGCTCTGGACAGTGGATCTACTGGACAGATTGGAGAGAGATTCCATACAGTCCTCACCATCCTCAGGATAGTGGCAATAGAGTTCAACTGCAAATGTAGTGCATATAATGAAATATTATGTTAATCGCATAAAAATGAGTGTGATTTCATCACCCTTTAATTTTGTCACACTCCTTGTATTTATTATAAGGAATTCATAAATTTTTATTATCAAGACTTTTATTATCAAGTATTTATGACATTATTCTCATCTCTTACCCAGCACTCTGAAGTGCACAGATTTGCTGCGTTCTTGTCCAGACTGGGCCTCACACCAGTACAGTCCGCTGTGAGACTCGTCTCTGAAAGTAACCTGACAGTTTGTCCCATTCTCCCACTGGCACTGTACTGATTCAGTTCCTCCTGCAGTTACTCTGTACCAGCTATACTGCCTCCTGCTGGAGTCTCCTCCCAGCCTGCAGCCCATGGTGAGCGACTCTGCAGGAAACAGTACTGTCCAATCAGGTTGCAGCATCAGTGTGGCCTTGGGGGGGTCCACTGGGGGAGACAGAGAGAAACAGCCCAGCCGATCAAACGTTAAATCAAGAAACTTGACCTGGAGAACAATAAGGCACATTATAGACGTGCAAAGAAGAAGCCATTAGCAACTATATTATTAGGCAATATAATCACGTAGCCAAGTTTGGCAAGTAAATGAGTCTTGGGTTATTAACTCTCCACCGATCCTGTAAATACAGGACAACATATTCATGAATTTGTGGTTCCTAATCTTAAATATACCACCCAGTATTGCAGAAACCTCCTCTTAAATGCAGGTATTAATCAACTAACAATGATACAACTGCATCTTTAATCTTTAAAAAATAAATACATCTGTTCTCTTGCAGTAACTCTCTGGGCTTCTAGGTGGAGCTGTTGCCATATCTCACTTCATTTGAAATCAGTACTTATTTTTGTGTTCACTCGTGATTAATATTTTTTTCCTCTGTTAAAAATGGTTCTCAAGCCATTGTAGTAGATTTACTGTGTATCAGTGAACAGTTGCACTATTAATGGTGAGCAGAACTAATGAAAAGCTGGTCGTTCACATGTTAGATAGATAGATAAGACTTAATTGATCCTGAAGGGAAATTGATGTGCATTGATGAGCATGTTCCCACGCTCTACTCAGTTATGGTCTGGATTCCCACTCAAACAAAATTGAAATGCTGGTTTGCAGAGGCAGACAGTATTTAAGTCAGTAGAAGTCTGAAAGTTAAAAGCATTTCTGTGTTATGATGCTCTTCAAGTTTCTGCTCAACCACAAAACAGAATGGAAAACCAGCCTCTCAGAGTGAAAAATAGAAGAAGCTGGAAGAACAGCATTTAACATTCCAGGTTTCTTGTAACCCTAACCCTGCTCTGGACTTAAATGGATGCTTATTAATATACATTTTTAACAGATTTTTCCAATTGATTGAAAATGTGCCTAAAGAAGACATTATTGAAGGAAATGAATTTCCAAGAGATTTTATCAGTGGTTTTGATTGTTTTACACTCATATTTTTTGGTTTGAGAAACGTTTCAAATCTCTTTAGTGTTTTCCAGGGCTCAACACAATAACTCAACAGGACTCCTGTGGAAGGTAATTGTACACTGTCACATACAAAATATTAGTAGTTCAGGTGGGTAGCTGTGTCAGCATGCGTAGGCTGCAAAAGAACAAGTAATAGGTTTAGTTCAGGCTGAAAAGAGAAGAAAGAAAACACAATGTTTTGACTGGGGAGCCTTCTTCAGGAGTGAGGGAACCACTAAAGAGATTTGAAACACTTCTCAAACCAAAAAATATGAGTGTAAAACAATCAAAACCACTGATAAAAGCTCTTGGAAATTCACCTCCTTCAACAATGTCTTCTTTACAAAACATTCGTTTTGCTTTATTATGATATTCACCATTGCTGTGCTGTATTTCACCCGATTTCTTATATTATAGAACAGGGAAAATGCCTGATTTGTTATTCTACTTAATATAGAAAAGCTGCAAGTAAGAGTGAACGAGACACCATACCCTGTACTTTCAGCTTGACTGGACTGCTCTTTTTGGAGTAAGATGGATTCTCCCTGCTCCTGCCCTGACAGGAGTAATGTCCTGTGTCTGATTCCAGAGCTGAAAGTATGGTCCAATTCTCATCTTCAGACTGGTGAACTGGAGATGGGTGTTCATCTTTGTACCAGTCAAAGCTCTGCATCGGATAACTTCCAGGGATGGAGCACCTCAGTACTGCAGTCTCTCCTGCGTACACCTCTGACCACTCCTGTCCCAAGGATATCACTGCTGTGGGCCGTTCTGCAAACATACAGGAAGGAGCACAACATAAACTATGAACTAGTATATCAGCAGTGTGTCAAAGCAAAGCAATTCTCAAAAAGTACATTACAGCTTGATCTGCAGCTTACTGAGGATAAAACCAACTTTATAAGATAACATAAACACCAGGCTTTGGAACACCACTCTCAATAAAAATTTTCAGGGAGTTTTGACTTATATTCAGTAGTTTCAACATACAGTCTATACTTAATTTTCCAGTTCCAGTTGCCTCATATGTGTGGATGTTATTTTTTGACAGAACTTAATTTTGAAAAATCTCTCTGTAGGTTGTGAGACGCATCTAAAGGCAATGAAAATGAAAAATTCTGTTCATTCTGTGATTTATTTGCTGTCTTGTCTGCATGACAAAGTAATATTTGAAGTAACTCGGCAGTAACATTGTCTACACATCTCTTCACTAAACAGCCCACAGTCAGTAAGATCTTAAATGCTGTTTCTGGATAGTAACTGCCGCCCCTCTGCATCTCTGCAGCTTGTATTGAGACTCACCATGTACCTCCAGCACAGCTGGCTGGCTGAAATTTAAATAAATGGGCTGCTCTCCCCTCTCTGCTCCACACCAGTACAGCCCATTGTGAGACAAGTCAACTGCTGTGATTGAGTAGTTCGCTCCAGCCACATCCTTGCGGTCACTCCGGTGCACAGTGGTGTTCAGGTTGTCCTTGTACCAGGAGTACAGCCAGCCCAGGGTCCCGTCCTGTGCCCCACACCTCAGAGCCACTGCGTCTCCCTCAAAGATCTTCCTGTCCGGATCCTGGGTCAGGCTCAGGGTGGGCAGGAGGTCTGAGAGAAACAATCTGTGTTAAAACGAGAAGTTTGACAAGCCTCCAGGCGTTTATTTCATTTCAAGCTGAAGGGTCATGTTAATGATGTTGGCCATTCATAAAGAGTGATCATGTGTTGGTTGGTGGAGTCTGTGCATGATGCCGAATCCCTTAACTAAAAAGCAGTTTCACAATCTGTATTTCATGACACTGGTGCAGATGTCACTGGTTTGAAGCCCTTTTTATGCAAAAAAATAATAATAATAATAATAATAAAATACACGTATAAACTGTTTTTCCAGACCCTTCACTCAAAAACCATTACAAGAAATTAACAGCTCTCACTAGGGAGGAGAACAGAGTAATGAAGCCAATACACAGAAGAAGAACTATGAGGAACTAGAAGATCAATTCATAGATTTTTTGGAGGCCATGATTGGTAAATTTCAGGGGCTTTATTTGGCCAAGACTACTCTTTTTGAGAAACATCCTGGGATTTTTCAATGACCCTGGTGAGTGACGACCATGGTTTATGTTTTCTCCTAAGGACAGCACCATTTTTTAGAGAACAGTGTTCATGACACTAGACCTTTGGACCCACACAGAAAGCAAGGTCAGCACTCAGTATTGGTTCATCTTCCATGTGTTTACATTTCTCTGATATACTGTAGGTTTTGTGCTTTGCCAATCCTCTGCATGTCTTTTCCACACTTTTGCAGCACTTGGGTTGTCTGGATCCATGTGAACATTTACAATGAACATGACACTACACAGACCTGTGATGGAAGAGGACTCACCTGACACCCTCACGGAAACAGTCCGGCTCCTGTTGGAGTAATAGGGAGCAGAGGCGCGCTGGCCGGAGCACGTGTACTGACCACTGTCCCGCACGGTGGCTGAGGTCAGAGTGTAGTTCACACCACTCAGACTGAAGGAGTTGGGCTGAAGTACTGGCAGCTCTTCTCCATTCTTGTACCACTTGTAACTCCATTGAGAGTAACCTCCAGGGATCATGCAGTTTAGGGTAATATGTTCACTGATGAAAGCCTCTGTCCACCCCATGAGCAGGGTGAGCTCAGCCTGTGGGTGCACTGTAGAAATATTTGGCAGGCATTTATGTTGGTCTGATTATTCATGTGCTCCAAATTCTACATCTACAGTGAACCACTGTAACCACACAACACACATCAATAGGTCACTGGAGACCTATTGATGGCTTGTCACTTTTGTACACTAACCCTAATCCTCATCATCCCTATAACTCCAGTCACATCCCTGAAACTACCAACAGTTTTATTCTTAAATCTACCCAGGCACCTACAGAAGATGTGTCGAGAGAAATCAGACTGTCATTCGTTTAAAAAAAATTAAAACTGTCTTGAGAAGATTGTGTTGTGAACCTCTTTTTTTAATACTATGTCACTAAGCAAAATAACATTCTTGGGAGAAGAAAATGTCAGTTATATAAATCTGAAACAGAAAAGATAAGAAACGTACAGAGGTAAAGATTGAACAGATCCTTATCTGAATCCCTCTGAAGGTCCGATGTCTCACCTGCTATGTGCAGAGTCACTGGCTGGCTGTAGCTCAGTTGAAAGGAGGCATCTTCTCGGGCAGCTCGACACCAGTACTGCCCTCTGTGGGACAGGGCAGCGGACTGGATTGTGTACTGAGCCCCACTGCCAGGGGCCGGGGTCTTGGGGCTGTCTTTGTACCAGGAGTAGAGCCAGTCAGAGGACCGAAGCCCAATATCACAGCTCAGAGTGACATAGTCTCCTGTAAAGAGCTCTGTCCCGGAGGGCAGCAGGGTCAGACGTGTCTCTGGCACGGCTGTTGACACAGAAATAGAGTGTTCATGGGAATGATCAGCAGTGCTGGGATAAAGGTATTTTCACTCATATATACTGTACATATGGTTCAGTCTTGATAGAAAATGCTGATCTCTCATTGTTCATTCACGACAGGATTCATGACGTGACATGACATACAGTAACAGATGATATTCCAGGAAGAGGAAAACATCACCACCAGGTACAGAGCAAGATTCCTCCATATTCTTACCCCACAGCTCCCAGCATGACTTTATGCAGCTATAGGATATTATTGTCAGTGTTAGCCATTAGATTCCATTATGTATTCTTCTTGAGAAACAGGAGCTTTGTCACATGAACCCTAAATAAACCTGGAAATGAAATTATGATTTACTCAATCCTCATGACAGGGAGAAAAAACTGTTCCTTCATTATTCTGGTCATCACAGTGGAATGAAGGGCTGGCGGAATTGCAGAGGATAGTTTGACACAAGTTTTTGCAGCCTGAACACTGCACTCCTTGCAGTCTTTTAACACTCACACTGACAGGAAGTCTGAGACACCTTGGTTTTTACTTCAATTCTGAATCAGGAACTAAAGAACCAAAACAACAGCAGTTTTAAAGTAAACGGTTTGAAGCCACTTATGTGGTATAATAAAAAAAAAATAAGAATGTGAAAAGCAAGCGTGTTGTGTCTCAGGCTGCTGAAAGGAGATAGGCTTCAAAAATCTGTGATCTGATGATCTGTGGACATCCATATCAGAGCACCACTGCATCATCAATGCATTTCAGTTTGAAAATAAAAAAAACATCAAAAGTTAAGAAATGCAACAGTGATATGTTACAATGAGAAAATGTAACAGTTTTTCCTGATCCTGAGTTTTCATCCACAGTTTGGAGATCATGCAGTTTGAGTTATCTCTCAATAATAAAGTTGTAACACTCACTGGAAACTTGAATCTGGATGATGTCGCTGTACTCTGAATAATACTCCACTTGTCCTCTCGCTGCCCTGCACCTGTACTGGCCAGTTTGAGACACAGCAGCTGGAGAGAAGGTGAGAATGGAGCCAGTTGGCTCATTTCTCTCTGTCTGGCTCACAGGGTCTCTTTTGTTGTTTCTGTACCAGGAAAACCTCCAGCCATCAGGCTTTCCCTCAACCTGACAGTGTAGAGTCACTCTCTCTCCAGCACAAACCTCCCTCCATTTCGACTGCAGGCTCAGCTCCGCTCTCGGCCTGCCCCCTGAAACAACAGCGTTCAGTACAGCGTTATGATCCTCACAAAATGACCTTGTCACAGAAATAAAGTCCCATAGTCTGTACAATCCAATTTGTCAAAATCACAGAAAAAAGTCAGCTATTTGCATCTTGCAGCACAGAGTGCAACAGCATAGCACTTTTAAAACACTCAGGTGAAAAATGGCCAGAAACATACTTGATGAAAAAAAACTTTTGGCCAGCAGACTGCTTATTCTATAATTATTATCGTTTGAGTCTTTCTTTTTATTTTATCCCTGCTTTATGCACAATATATAGCAAGGACATAATAAATCCTGGCTATATATGGAACTGAGATGAGAACTCCTTGCTGCAATGAAACCAAATTCTAATATGATCAGGACAAGGAGGTAAATACATAGAAGAGAGAAAATAATTCATTGGTTCTCAAGACAATAATGCCTTGATTGGTTAACAGTCATAACCAGATACAATGATGGTTTCACATGCTGTAATTTTTGTTTGGGATCAATTCACATTAATGCTACATTTCTGCATCTGCTTTCATCAGTGAATCATGACCATGTGTTTATCAGGACTGTCTGCATAGTATTAGGAAACTCTGTAATACAAAGATTGGTGAATCATTTAAAGGGGAAAACAATCACATCTACAGTTATAAATTTCCATCAGACAATAATAATCAAACCCAGAACATTGTCAGTTTCACATGTGCATCACATCTGGGATCGGTTCACCTGTCACATGCAGCTCGGCAGGATCGCTGGTCTTCCTCACTCCTCTCGCTCTCACCTCACACTTATACTCCCCAGAATCCACGAGCTGGGCGGCAATAGTGTAGATGTGAGCCGACTCTGAAGAGCCCACAGTCTCTGGTCCTTTCCAGAAGTGATACTGGACAATTGTGTGCTGTCTGCTCTCATGCAGCTGAGTCTGACAGTGCAGAGAGATGGTCTCTCCCTCCCACACAGCCTGCCAGGGCTGGACGGACAGCGAGGGCTTTGTGAAGAGCTCTGTAGGACAAGCACACAAAATATAAAAACAGCATTTACACAACCATCGTAACAGAGCAAGGGGCACTCCCAGCATTTTCACTTATAGCTCTTAGCACTGTGCACTGGGCTTCATGATGGGTGTCTGCATCAATCCCTTTTGAAATGAAACAATTGACAATTTACAAGCATGTTATTCTGATATTTAATATTTTAATGAAACTAATCTTTGATCACCACAAGTCATAATAGTTGATTTTACTCACCCAACACTTGCAGGGTAAAGGGTTTGCTGGAATGTTGTTTAAGAGGGTCACTCGTCATCACAATGTAACATCTGTAGTCCCCGCTGTCAGACAGTGAGGCTGAACTGATTCTGTATTGAGTCTGGTATCTATGAGATTCGTCCTGTTCTTCGTCCTTAAACCAGAAATAACTCCAGATCTTGGGGCCCCCACTGACCTCACATTTCAAGGTAACAGTGTCCCCTTCAAGTATCTCACCACCTGGGGGGCTCAACTTCACTCTGGGCTCCCTATTATTGGCTGAAATGACATGCAGTAATTAAATGCATTTCTAAATCACTCTAAACTGTATGTAAGCAGAAAATTATAAAATGTATTCTTTCTCTGTGCACAGTAGATAGTTATTTTCCTGTTATGTAAATAAATATTCAGACACAGTGTGTCTCTCACTCCACTGTGTACATCCAGACACACAGCTCTCAACAGTGGAATAGGACACAAACTATTGTCAGTGCAATTCACATTAAAATTAAATCATTTACCCAGACATTTCGTTTCTACTGCTGTAGGGTGATCTGAAAAACATCAGAGCTGTGGACAATTTAAAACTGAAGATAACTGGGAAACAATTGTAAAATCAGTCTTTATTCATTTATTAACTAGAAAGTACATTTCTGGCTCTAATGTTGTATTAGATCACTGCCATAAATCTGGCACTCAATTTAGAAATTTAGAACACACAATAAATAACGGAATTTATTTCAGAATAAAGTATTTCTTGTTGATAATATAGATTTTTTTTTAAATCTGCCTGAGTTGAAACCCTTGTTAAAGCCTTAGGACACTTTCTAAATAGGAGTTTGTGTTCAGGTGACCAGCAGAGTAATCCCGAACCTGAAGCAACAAATCGTAAAAAAAAAATCTTGTTTTTTATTCTGTTGTTTTTTTCATGTATTTTTTATGTACCATGCATGACTGTGTGAACAAAGCCCGATCCATTCATTCAGGATCTCAACCTTCCCAGCCTTAAAAACTGTTCTTCCCCCTGTGCTAAATCCAGAAAACTGGATTTAAGAACAGCTTCTACTCTACTGCAGTTCGCATCATAAACAGCTAGCTGTGCAGCGCCTCAGAATTCAACACACCTCTGCACGCTGCACTTTTACTTTCTACCACATATTTATTGTTCTGTTTGTTTATCGGCTGCATTTACAGTACTGTCACTGTATATTATTACTATTCTGTAATGAACAGGGCACGTTGTGAGGAGTGATCTGTTGTACTATGTTGTATGCTGTACTGTGCATGTCCAGAGACAATAGGACATAATAAGAATCCCATTGTACGTATACATATGACAAATAAACTCCTCGATCTATTCTGTCATGTTCACAAGTACTGTACAGTATCTATGAGACTGAAAGGAGGAGAAATGGGAGTCATCATGATTGTAAACTTTAATACACTTTCATACCCAGTCACTCACCTTTAACACACAGAAACCAAATGGCAATGCACAGCAGAACTGAAATACAATTAAAGGAAAGATCATTCTTTACCTGCTTTCAAACAATTCAAAAACTGAAATTTTCCTTCGCTTTAAATCTACTTAATGGTACAGTATATGAAAATATTATAATCCTCTGGGTTAAGTATTTATAAACATATGTACTGTGATGGTCATTATTTTTGTGTTAAATGAAAATTGTGTACTGATATATTTTATGAAAGTACCTATCACATTCTAAAAATAAAAATATAATTTATTTAGCACCTGTGGGAACTTATGGATTTATTATGCAATAGCATAAATACCATAATGCATTATATTGTCATACTTCAGTCATTTATGTTTACAGTCATACTTCAGTCATTCAGTCATGTTTTCTGTGTACTTTTATTTTTGTCTGGGAAACCTAATTAGAACATAAATTTGTAAGTTACAATTGATACATCATTAGCTGATAAACATAATCAAGAATCAGTAAGAATTAGTAGTACAGTTCAAGACATGTCAGATACCCAGATTGTTTCAGAAGATCATCTTCAAATACGAATTATTTTGAAAAATCCAATCAGATTTATGAAGTAAACTGCCATGTTAAAATTATTGACATTCACTCTGTTTTTTATATTTTCCAAGTTACGTAAAAAAATCTTGAAATTCACATTTAGACATTATCTTCAGATAGTGGACATCAATGACAATAAACATCAGTTATGGGTATCTGTAAATGTAATACAAATGTTAAACTTTTTTTGTTTGATTTTGTTCTGAATTTCTTAAAATAGTTTGAATTTAATAGTAAGAGATTATGGAGAGGCTTACATGACTACAAAATGTGTAGATATATATTTTTTTAGATCTACATTAAATATATAAAGAGCTTATGACCTAACACATAAAACGTACATGACAATCTTTCAAAATATAAGCATTCTATTATTAGAATTGAAATATGTTTGCAAACATTTCTCTATGCCATTTTTAATAAGCAGGATTGTTCACAGGCTTGTACACATACCATATACTAGTTTGAAACCAAAAACAACAACAGATATTTCACAAGTAACAGCCTAATTTTGTCTTTTTGAATAAGGTCTATAAAAATGTTTTACTTACTCATTTTGTTGAGATGATCCGAAAAATGTATACTTGTCTTCAACACACAGACGCAAAGGTATAAAGAACATATCAGAACATCTGCAGCTGAAAATAAAGTTCAGTGAAACCAGCCATCATACAACAGGTCCAATTGTCTTAACATGATTTCTTTTACGTGCGTGTGAACTTGTATTGTCCAGATATAGCCCCAGATCGCCGATTTGATCCGACTAACCAAAGCGACCTCCACTTGTGTTTTTTTTAAGATGTTCTTTATACTCTTCAAAAATAAATGTATAGTATGTCACTGGCCTAGTTTTGGTTAACCTAAGTGTATTCTGCTGGTGTCTTTTTTAAAAGCAACAGAACATGCAGAAGACATATAGAGATGTTTTTTTCCCCTATATCTGGGCTGTCATAAAAGTATCTACTAAAGCATACAGTATAATCCAGCTCCTTCCCAAAAGATGCCAGAGTGTCAGGCCCAACAACTGAAAGAGATCTAGATGCATATTAATAGATTATGGCGTGCAATGGGAGTGACAAAATGCTCATATAAGCTTGGAATGGGTGGCCTATAACAGCTTTACTACTGTCAGATCGCTAGGCTAACAAGTCACCCTTTACTCAAAGAGTGTGGCTCATTTAGACATATCGAGCTTGAAGACTGAAGAAAGAGCAGCATATTTTTTAACTCAGAGGACACCCACTGCGGCCCAGTCGGACAGGAAGAACAAAAGGCTGTTGGGCTGTTTGCAGCTGTACAGGAAAGAGGCTAAACAAGGGCAAACTTGTAACTGACATGAATAAACCTCAAGTTCAAGTTTATTGTCATTATACTCAGACAAAGGTATATGGTATAACAAAATGCTATTTAGCTAGCACTCAGATGGTAAGTAGTACAAAAAAGACAGAGACAACACTCAATGTGCAAAACAACAACAGGCAATGTGCAGCACAACAAAAGGCAATGTGCAACACAACAACAGATAATGTGCAAAACAACAACAGGAAGCAGGTAATGAGCAAAAGAAATAGGTAAAGTGCAAAACAAATCAGTTGTACAAAATCATACATCAACCATAATTTCTTTGATCTCTAAATCCCACAAAACTGGTCCTCATGCTTGTAAGGATTCTGTTCATATTAGCTAAAAATTGCATGATTGCATTATGACTAAACCCCAGTCGAAAGTAAATTTGACAAATTCTGCAGTGCTGGACATTGACACAATCATTAAACTGAAAGGTCCAGCCAGGTTCACAGTAGTTTCTACATGCTTTCAGTGCACAACATAACAGGTTGTACATACACTGACGTGAGCATTGCTATCTCATAATTACGAGATACTTTTCGAGATAAAGGGGCGATTTTTTTCCCTTGGTGGCAGTAATGTGCTTCCGTCGTTTTGGTCTTCCTGAAATGAAAAAAAAAGACTGTTCTCCAGGGTTGCAGACAGATGCTTTGACCTGCAGGTGGCGCTGCAGAACCCGGCAGAATTGTACAGCGCTGGCAGGAAAAATCGCTCATCTCTAAATACAAAAGGTTGAAATAAAAAGGCAGCAATAATAACAGGTTAAAACACCTAGATGCTGTTTTACCAGTTATTACAGGAAATGTATATCATTTCTACACAATTAGTGCAGAGAAGGATAATGCAAACTCCCACGTCCTCAATGCCCAGTATAAAACAGATCTTACTCAGCTTCAGCCAGGAAGAGGGTGAAGCAAATTTGCCTGACGTTTTCCCAATTGTCACAACTAAACATTACATGTTGCCCAGAAAGCACTAAGACTACTGCGACTCAGCCCATCCCTGACCCACCTGTTTGTTTTATTGGAAGCCCTGAAGACCAGCATGCAAATCAACCCCCTGCTTTCCTGCTACAGTATAATACAGCTGCAGTCTGTGAGCAAATACACTGCAGAGGGAGAGCAGCTTTACTGCTAGTACCTGTTAATTCAGCGCCTGCTAACTCAATTGTAAATGAACATGATTTTTATGAAAGCCATTTCTTTGGTTCTACTACCTTGCAAGTCTGAGGAAAAAATGAAATCAATATAAAAGCAAAATAGCACTGCAACATTTAGAGATTCTTTACTTGATTCCATCTGACTTTCTGTTGATATTTGGATAAAGCTTTAGAAAAGACTGAGTTCTGCTCAATATTTTGCTCAACATGTCACGCCGAGTTAAATTCTGCCTGTTTAACTTTCCAGATGTTCAATGCATCAAGCTGACCTCATCAGATCCCCAAGTGAAGAAGCCTGGAGACTCTGTGCCGGTGTCCTGTAAGATCTCTGGATACTCCATCACCAGCGATCACACACACTGGGTTCGTCAGCCTTCTGGAAGTAAAATGGAATGGATCGGGCTGATCTGGGCTAACAGTCTCACAGTTTACAAAGAATCCCTTAAGAGTCGGTTCTCCATCACCAGAGACACCTCCAGCAACACCGTGTTTTTACAGGGGAACAGACTGAGGACTGAGGACACAGCTGTGTATTACTGTGCGAGAGAGCGACCACACACTGACGTGAGGCAGCGACAAGCCTGTGCTAAAAACACTGGTGCAGGGAGTATAGAGCAGCTCATGGAGAATTTCTAGACAAAGTGAGGTGGGCTGTACAGCTGTCCAGTATGCACAAGCAGCTTGTTTCCCTGCATGTCTCAGAAACAGTAAATTTGCCCATTCTGAATCCCCAATTTGTGATAATCATTATTCTTATCCTACCTTGAAAAGGTTTTATTCTGTCTGAAAAATTTCATGATCAGCAAAGCATTTTATCAGCCATTTTTTTTTTATTGGACTCTTGTGAACCTTGAGCTACTTCTGTGAAAGATCCCAGCCTTAGACTGCAAGCTCAGGAAATCCTTCTCATATGACAACTCAACTCAAACTTAGAATTACAGGCTGTAATTCTAAGGTCAAGGAGGACACAGTTTTAAAGATTTTTGAAAACGTATCAAAACTAAAGATGTCTTTAAAAAGGTAAATAAAATAACGTTTTCTACAAAACATACCTTCTTATGATGGCTGCTCCTAAGTTACCCCACAACTTTTCCCTTTCTTCCTCAAACTTACCATTCCAACAAAGGAAACACTCCCCATGTGAAAATTTACACTGTGCAAATAATTAAGCAATAAAATTAAGTGTCCAGCGATGCATCATATCTACCAGGTGAGCTCAATTTTTGAATGTAGTGCTCAGGCTTTGTTTTTGGCAGTCCGAGAGTCACTATAGTCCTGTCCTATGATAGAAAGGCACACTACTTTCGATTCAAACACAGCATGCAGAGTGTAAGTACAGTACATGAGTAATATAGGCCTTGTTAGTGAAACGTGTATTTTCTGAACTAATTGCAACCACGTTTAAAAGGTAATTAAGTTCCAGAGCCAGTAGTATATAAAGAGACCTTGATGGCCTTGAATGCATCTTTTCAATTAAAAAACTATTTAAAATCCAAACAATAGGTCATGTTGTGTCATTTGCCAAACCGCTTTGTACCATACGGTGTCGCGGTACGCCGGAGTCTACCCGGCAAGCAGCGAGCGCAAGGCAGGGTACGCCCTGGACGGGGTGCCAGTCCATCGCAGGGCAAGTTCAAGCCAATCATACATGGGGACAATTTGGAGGCCATGCTAAAGGTTGAGGGGGACAATTTGGCCAAACACTGGGATAACTCCCTACTCTTCTCGAGAAATGCCCAGGGATGTTTAATAACCACTAAGAGTCAGGACCTCGGTTTAACATCTCATTCAAAAGATGGTGCCCATTACCAGGGCATTAGGACCCACACAGAATGCAGGGTGGGTGCCCCCCACTGGTCCCACTAACACCACTTCCAGCAGCAACCATAGCTTGCTGTCCCTACAGTATGTCCAACCGGAAGTAATTCCACACTGCAGTGTAACATGGTTATACTGTAGAAGACATGGAGGATCTGACAACTCAGACATCCACCATTAACAGACTTCAAACAATTGAACAGTGATAGCAAATCTCTCCGAAATCATTTTAAGGACAGACTCCATCTCTGGATTCTCTCTGATTCTCTACATTTTTATAACTCTGAGCCTTCAGTGCTGAGACTGAACTCATTCCCGATCCAGCTTTCTCCCCACCATCCTGATCTCTGGCCCTGACCCCTCTGCCTCTGTGCTTTTTATTGGAGTCCCTGGGGGTCTTCATGCAAATCAGCCCATAGCCTTCCTGTTCTAATACTGCTGCTGTCTGTGAGGAGAGACACTGGGGAGGGAGAGTGGCTGTACTGCTGGTATCTGCTTGTTCATTACCTGCAAACATCTCACCAAAAATGACTTTCATTTATATCATTTTTCTGACATTCATACCAAGTAAGTATATACTGTATTATTATTCAATCTTTCCATTAAGATTAGAATCAGAATTACTATTTCAAATTCCTTCATTCTGTGGACTTTTCTTGCCAATTTTAACTATTTTATTGTGGTTTGCGTTACAGATGTTTTCTGTATTTCCCTGACCTCATCGGAGCCTCAGATCAAGAAGCCTGGAGACTCTGTGCAGGTGTCCTGTAAGATCTCAGGATACTCCATCACCAGCTATGGCACACACTGGGTCCGTCAGGCTCCTGGGAAAGGGCTGGAGTGGATTGGGGTTATCTGGAGTGGTGGGAGCACTGACTACTCACAGTCATTCAAGAGCCGGTTTACCATCACCAGAGACACCTCCAGCAGCACAGTGTTTTTACAGGGGAACAGCCTGAGCACTGAGGACACAGCTGTGTATTACTGTGCGAGAGACACACAGCATAGGGAAGCAGTGACAAGGCTGTACAAAAACTAGCTGTGTACAAAATCTTAAAGCTACTGGGAATCTTTGCAAATCCAATTTTGCGAACACAAAGGCGCAAAAGTGCTATTTTTCCTTATGTGTTTAAAAAGTCTTAATTTAATCTGTTACTTCTGGATATGTCTAAGAAAATCATGTAAGGAGTTCAGGTGCTTCATCCATTTTACATTTAAACATTTGAAGAAAGGGAGCTGTTAGAGAGGGTATAGTGGTGGCTCTGTGGCTAAGGCTCTGTGCATATGACTGGAAGGTTGCTGGTTCAACTCCTGCAGCTGGCAGAGGAATCTTACTCTGTGGGGCTCCTGAGCAAAGCCCTTAACTGCTCCAGGGGTGTTGTACAACATCTGACCCCAGGCTCTCTCCTTGCTTGTGTCTCACAGAGAGCAAGCTGGGGTATGTGAAAAGATGAATTCCTAATGCAAGAAATTGTGCAGGGTTAGTAAAGCAACATTATCAAAATAAAGCAAGAGAGAAGTGGCTTGAAAGAAATGAAAGCAAGTGGTATTGTCTTTAAATCCCTGCATGAAACCTCCTTAATGACACAAAACTCTTTTCACCATTTCAAACATTTTTTGTATATGTTTTTTTATATTTGTACCATTCCTATATTGTAACTTGGTTTGAAGTTACAGGACTTGATGACTTTATCAATTCTTTCATTTTGATTTCATAAGCTATGATTTCATTTTCTATCTTTCCAATTGCCCAGTCTGAGAGGTTGGGGGTTCAAGGGGTCTGCTGACAAGAGAGCCAGTGCTGGCTATGGGCTGTATAGAGCCAATACATCATCAGTATGACAGGCTGTGTTCTGGTGTTCTGTTACTTCTGTATTCTTGACTGTCCTCTAACCAGAGAGTGTCCAGCAGACTGTACTCTGGCCCATTCAGCTCCTCATTGGTTTCAGCTTTGCTCACCAGTCTCTTCAGGCAGGTCAGTCCAATTTTAATTTTTGGTCCAATCTGAACCATATCTGAAATCCTGTCACCCTTGATCAAGTTCCTAATCTCAGAATCTCCTGTGGCAGATTTGAACAACAAACATTATTTGACTTCTCCACAACGAGCTCAACTAAATCTTTCATGCACAAGCCTGCTGTCTTCTGTTTGTTGTTTTCAGTTATTACATGTTTCTACTGAAGACCTGTTGTCATTAAATATAAGATCTGAGGCTGCAGGTGCCTCCTGTTCAGGAAGTGTATGCAAAACAAAGAGTTGAAAAGGGTTTATCTCCCTGCTGTGGGCTCACAGTGATCAGGGTGTCAGTGCTGTCCTTTACCTGTCTCACTCCATCTCTTTCCTCATCATTTGTCACCCTTCAAGGTGCTCAGGATGTGGACATTTCCCCTCTTGTTTATGTTCATGTCAGGCGTTAAATGTAAGTTTTGCTCCATGATATTACCGTTTGCTTTGGGTCACAATATCTAGATATCTTTTCTTGCGGGAAGTTTTATTTTTATTCTTCGCAGGGATCCATTGTGATGTGTTGACACAGCCGGAGTCAGAAGTGAAGAGGCCAGGAGAATCTTTTAAAATCTCCTGCAGTGCCTCGGGATTTACTTTCACCAGTTATACCATGTTTTGGAATCGACAGCCCCCTGGAAAAGGACTGGAATGGCTGGGGTATATTAACAACGATATGACTGCCTACTATACTCACAGTGAGAGAAGTGAATCCCAAGCCTTAACACAAACCCACAAACCACAACCAAATTCTTTTTCATCTCCGTATTCCACTTCAAATTTCACACTTGCCAAATCTCACAATTGCAAATATGGAGGGCATATTCCCATTCAGGGAAAAGTGCTTTGAACTCAGTTCATTATTGTTAATACTGTGCTATAATACAGGTCCAACAGTAATTTAAAACTTACACGGCACTTGTAGAATTCCATTCTTATAGCAATTCACTCCCTGTTCTTTGTCATATTTCTGAAGACCACATATTGAAGACTTGAGGAAAAAGCTGAGGTGAAAGAGTGAGACAGACAGAAGATGACAGAACTGACACCCTGGCCATCATCAGCCTCACTGCGGAGAGATAAACACTCTGGCCTCTTTGCTTTGCATACATTTCCTCAGGAGGCACCTGCTGGCGCCCCAAACAGAAAACAATTTCTCCACCTGCAGTGCGTTTCTGCCTGTAGGTGGTGCTGTAGCATCAGGGAACAGACGTCTCAATGAAAAATGCTTTGAACTCAGTTCATTATTGTTAATACTGCGCTATAGTACAGGGCCAACAGTAATTTAAAACTTACACGGCACCTGAACAATTCCATTGTTATAGTTATCCACTCCCTTTACTTTGCCTTATTTGTAAAGGCGATACAGGCTTTATCAAAGACACCTGTGCCTTAGTATGGTGACAGGTGACAAGGGTGACACGATTCCATACCTGGAACTGAAAACTATTGTCACACAACAATAATCGTGTTGGGATTATAGCAATAATATTCCAATGTCCAATTTAAATGAAAAATCCCGCTGTGCCATTTCACTGTGCCACCCCAAAAATGTTTCATAATAATTAATTCATAATCTGTTTTTGAGAATTAGCATAGATGGTCATAGGTAAGTCAGGAACTGGAGCATTCCTCTTAATCCTGTACCTATATTCCATCTGATATGTGGCATAAAATTTCACACAGATGAAGACACACTAAATAGGACATCAGCAATTGATTCTGACAACATATTCAATTATAGGTAACAATGTTTTCAGACTATTTAGTTCAGTAAGGAAGCAGTATCTTCTTCTTCTTCATAAAAGTGGGTGCAGGTCAAGAGTTGTTCCAGACCCTAGAGAAAGGGGGTCACAGTCCACAGGGAGTGGCTGGCCCACTCGAGAAGGGAATGTGCTTCACAGAGCCCAGTGCAGGAAGGGGAACTAGGGACAGGAGAGGGCTGGTCAGTCTGCATCTGGAGCCAGGCAGGACAGGACACAAGACCTCAGGGCAGACCACCAGGCGGGCTGAAGCAGAGTCCAATGGGTGGGAGAACAGGACTGGAGAACAGGACATGGGCCAGGAGACCAGGACACAGGGCTGGAGATTAGGACACAGGGCTGGAGATCCGGAAACAGGGCTGGAGTGAAGGACACAGGGTTGGAGTGAAGGACTGGTAGGACCACCAGAGCTGACAGTGGGCAGCCGCTGCACTAAACCCACAGCCAAAGAGCCACCCAGCTGTGGAAAGTCAGAGGTTGTAGGACAGAGTCCGGGGAGTCAGGGCAGCACTGGAGATCAGGACGCAGGCAAGCCACAGGAAAAGTCCAGGCAGGCAGGGAAACAGGAACAGACAGAAAACAAGGGACATATGCAGTAGGCAGACTGGGAATGGGAGGAAGGAAGGGAGAGCTCTGCTGGCAGGGGGTCCATCAGTATAGGGCAGTGCAGTGCAGGGCAGGGACTGAAAAGCAATGCCAGCTCGCGAAGGAGGAGCAGAACAGGAATGAAATAATCCGCAGCACCCAATGACAACAGACTTCTCATAGCATTCAGGTGCTGTCAGTATCTTGTGTCCTGAGGATCCAGTGTGGAGCAGGCAGGAGGGACAGGGGACATGTGGCTCTCAGCCAGTACAGCCACACACACCCTGCATCTTCACCACACGGCAGCCAAGACAGATACTACATGAATGAATTAGCTGAAAATTAAATTGCCTCCAGCGTCCTGTGTCAGTGAATTTAAAGGCTGTGCAGCTCTGCTCCACCCCTGCAGGAGGCTCCTATGCAAACTCACAGCCCCTTATTAATGACACAGCTGAGAGACTGAACAGCAGCCAGTCAGCTTCTCTTCTGTACCTTTCAGCCTGAACAATCAACAATGAGGCTCTTAACAGCGCTGATTGTAGCAACTCTGTGCTTCACAGGTGATCATTCTTACTACTTTATTAACAGCTTTGAACCAAATGATGCAACTTCAAAAAAAGGTCACAAATTGTTTTTTTGTTTTTTTTTCTTCACAGGTGTTCAGTCCCAGGTCTTGACTGAGTCTGAACCTGCAGTTGTGCAGCCTGGAGGATCTCACAGACTGATCTGTACAGGCTCAGGATACACATTTGCTGACTATGCTATGGGCTGGGTCAGACAGGCTCCTGGGAAGGGGATGGAGTGGGTGGCCTACATTAACTATAACAGCGGGTACATATACTATGGTTCTCCATTCCAGGGAAGATTCACCATCTCCAGAGACAATTCCAAGAATCAGCTGTACTTACAGATGAGCAGCCTGAAGACTGAAGACACTGCTGTGTATTACTGTGCTCGAGAGCCACAGTGAGAGAAGTGAAGCCTGAGCCCTGACAAAAACCCTCAAGAGAAAAACAGTTACTGATGACAAGCTGCTGTAACAAGATACTGAAATTAAATCTGCCAGTTCAGTAGCACAGTACTGAAAAGCACACAGTGCAAGAAGAATACCACATGATAATTACCCAGCATCAGCAAACATGTGAGAGGCATTAAACATGCCTCAGATTGGTTCTCTTGCTCATTTTCTTGTATTTTAATGCCACTCAGTGAGGAATTTAAAAAGAAAATTTAAATCAAATCACAACCAGCACAGAAATGTCACAGCTGCTCATAGAGGTTTTTGATAATTGGTTTGAATTTTTAATTTTTAAGACAGATATGAACTTGCTTTGGATAGAAACGTAGCGATGCAGTTTGAATTAATTAAGACACTGTGGAAGGGCGTTCACAAAAGAACAGGGTTAGAAACATCTGCGCCTTACTTTCCTCAAGTGTGACAGTGAGAGAAGTGAAACTTGAACTCTGACAGCAGAAAGCACTTTCTGTTGTGAGCTGTCTCTGATGTGACATCTGTCTCCCACCAGTGAACAGCATCAGGAACACAAATAATATCATATGTGAAACCTTCACTAGGAGGTAATATTTCTAGCATAAATTTAAAAAAGGGGTTTTAGCCATAAAGTACAATAACACAAGAGCAAGAGAGGAGCATTGAGGCTTAACAATGAGTAAATAATACCACTTTTATTTTGCAAATGAAGATTTTAAGAGTTTATGAAAAAAATATGTATCCGTTCTGATGCAGATTTGTGCAAATCCCTTAAAAGATAGATCCCAACAGTGGTCAATCATGAACTGAAACTAGTTTTAGATCTGAATAGTATTGGGAAAAATGACCTTTTCTGGATTCTAATAAGGAATTTGCTGGATAGGTTTAATCTTGGTGTAGAAATCTGTTACCTTTGTCCAGAATTGTTTCGTAAATCCCACCATACCATCCTATGAGATGGTACAACTCACAACTAAGAAAAGAAAAAACAGCCTGAACAACAAAATTCAGTAAACAGTACTTTTACAATGATTCGAAAATATTGTTTCATTGAAATTAGAGATTCTTTCAGACTTTTCCCTTATCTGTACCATAGTTAGGTGAGACAGATCAGCCTCATATCTTACAGTAGTCTTTTCAGATTTAAAGCAAGGTTTCTTTAACTGGGTGAATACTACTACTAAGCAACAAGTAATAGGTTTGTGTTTTCTCTCTTCTTTTCAGCATGGAATAATCCTTGTTCCTTTGCAGACTACGCATGCTCACGCATCTACGCACCTGAACAACTATTACTAATACTTGTACTTAAAATATATGTTATATAGCACCTTGAAAAGTAGTATTTCACAGTTCTTTTCAGCAACAAAATCAAACAAAAAGAAAATTTCCAACGAAAAAGAAGACACAGGGCTGGAGATCAGGACACAGGGCTGGAGTGAAGGACACAGGGTTGGAGTGAAGGACTGGTAGGACCACCAGAGCTGACAGTGGGCAGCTGCTGCACTAAACCCACAGCCAAAGAGCCGCCCAGCTGTGGAAAGTCAGAGGTTGTAGGACAGAGTCCGGGGAGTCAGGGCAGCACTGGAGATCAGGACGCAGGCAAGCCACAGGAAAAGTCCAGGCAGGCAGGGAAACAGGAACAGACAGAAAACAAGGGACATATGCAGTAGGCAGACTGGGAATGGGAGGAAGGAAGGGAGAGCTCTGCTGGCAGGGGGTCCATCAGTATAGGGCAGTGCAGTGCAGGGCAGGGATGGAAAAGCAATGCCAGCTCGCGAAGGAGGAGCCGAACAGGAATGAAATAATCCGCAGCACCCAATGACAACAGACTTCTCATAGCATTGTAATGACTTATACAAAGATCTGGGATTGCCGGCCAGTAGTTAAAATGCACCAACTGATGCTGAGACAAGCAATCGTTAGCTGATCACATGCTTGACGCTTGTCAGCAGGTTGGTTGGTTGGTCTGGACAGGCTGCAGGGATCCGGTCTCACCCGAGGTCTGTGCTCTGCAGTGGAGCATCAGAACGGCACAGAGGGAGATCAGACACAGTGATCCTCCGCCTGCTAACCTGGCCACTGCCCACCAAGACACTGCAAGTAAACAGAGAGATAATAATAATAATAACTACCAAGTGGGATAAAGAAAAGGCTGATTCCCTGCTGAAAACTAGATTGGAGAAATGCAATATTTTGATGTTTTGGATGGTAAGCCTTCTTATGGTCTGAAAGCTCATGAGCTGAACCATTTTCTGGTTCTAAACATCCAAGTTGATCTGCCCTGATCATCTGTGTGAGTCCCTGCACCAAGGATTCCACACCCACATTGACCTGTTCTGATTGTCTGTGTGAGGCCCTGCACCAAGGATTCTTAAATCTAGCCAGGGACCTACAGAAGATGTGTCGAGAAAAATCAGATTGTCATTTGTTTTAAAAAAAAATTAAAACTGTCTTGAGAAGAATTTGTTGTCAATCTCTTTTTTTTGGAATGCTATGTCACAAGATTCCTCCATAGTCTTACCCCACAGCTCCCAGCATGATTTTATGCGGCTATAGGATATTATTGTCAGTGTTAACCATTAGATTCCATGATGTATTCCTTCTTGAGAAACAGGAGTTCTGTCACCTGAACCCTAAATAAACCTGGAAACAAATTATAATTTATTCAATCCTCATGAAAGGGAGAAAAAACTGTTCCTTCGTTATTCTGGTCATCACAGTGGAATGAAGGGCTGGCGGAATTGCAGAGGATAGTTTGACACAAGTTTTTGCAGCCTGAACACTGCGCTCCTTGCAGTCTTTTAACACTCACACTGACAGGAAGTCTGAGACACTTTGGGTTTTACTTCAGTTCTGCATCAGGAACTAAAGAACCAAGTAAACAACAGTTTTAAAGTAAACTGTTTGAAGCCACTTATGTGGTATAATTGAAAAAATAAGAATGTGAAAAGCAAGCGTGTTGCGTCTCAGGCTGATGAATGGAGATAGGCTGCAAAAATCTGTGATCAGAGCACCACTGCATCATCAATGCATTTCAGTTTGAAAATAAAAAAGAAATGCAACAGTGATATGTTACAATGAGAAAATGTAACAGTTTTTCCTGATCCTGATTTTTCATCCACAATTTGGAGATCATGCAGTTTGAGTTATCTCTCAGAAATAAAGTTGTAACACTCACTGGAAACTCGAATCTGGATGATGTCACTGTACTCTGAGTAATACTCCACTTGTCCTCTCGCTGCCCTGCACCTGTACTGGCCAGTTTGAGACACAGCAGCTGGAGAGAAGGTGAGAATGGAGCCGGTTGGCTCATTTCTCTCTGTCTGGCTCACAGGGTCTGTTTGTTCTGTACCAGAAAAACCTCCAGCTGTCAGGCTTTCCCTCAACCTGACAGTGTAGAGTCACTCTCTCTCCAGCACAAACCTCCCTCCATTTTGACTGCACGCTTAACCCTGCTCTCGGCCTGCCCCCTTAAACAACAGTGTTCAGTACAGTGTTATCATCCTCACAAAATGACCTTGTCACAGAAATAAAGTCCCATAGTCTGTACAATACAATCTGGAGTTTTAGGAATTTGTCAGAATCACAGAAAAAAGTCAGCTATTTGCATCTTGCAGCACAGAGTTCAACAGCCGAGCACTTTTAAAACACTCAGGTGAAAAATGGCCAGAAACGTATTTGATGAAAAAAGAAAAACTTTTGGCCAGCAGACTGCTTATTCTATAATTATTATTGTTTGAGTTTTTCTTTTTATTTTATCCTTGCTATATGCACATATACAATGATGATTTCACATGCTGTAATTTTTGTTTGGGATCAATTCACATTAATGCTACATTTCTGCATCTGCTTTCAGCCATATCACCCTGCAACTCACGACTGGCAGCCTCCCTGAAGCTAAGCAGGTGTGAGCCTGGTGAGTACCTGGATGGGAGACCTCCTGGGAAAAAGTAAGGTTGCTGCTGGAAGAGGTGTTAGTGGGGCCAGTAGGGGGTGCTCACCCTGTGGTCTGTGTGGGTCCTAATGCCCCAGTATAGTAACAGGGATGCTATACTGTGAACAGGTTCTGTCCTTTGGATGAGATGTAAAACCGAGGTCCTGACTCTCAGTGGCCATTAAAAATCACAGGGTGTTTCTTGAAAAGAGTAGGGGTGTAACCCTGGCATCATGGACAAATTTCCCATTGGCCCTTGCCCATCTTGGCCTCCTAATAATTCCCTTTCTCTGAACTGGCTACATTACTCTGCTCTCCACAGCTGGTGTGGGGTGAGTGTTCTGGCATATTATGGCTGCCGTCGCACCATCCAGGTGGGTGCTGCACCTTGGTGGTGGTGGAGGGGAGTGGAGTGTCCAGATATAAGTGTAAGAAATTATTATTATTATTATTATCAGTGAATCATGCACAACCCACACCATGTGTTTATCACGAATGTCTGCACAGTATTAGGAAACAGTAATACAAAGATTAATTAATAATTTAAAGGCAAAACAATCACATCAACAGTTAGCAAATTTCCACCAGACTATAATAATCAAACCCAGAACATTGTCAGTTTCACATGTGCATCACATCTGGGATCGGTTCACCTGTCACATGTAGCTCAGCAGGATCACTGGTCTTCCTCACTCCTCTCGCTCTCACTTCACACTTATACTCCCCAGAGTCCACAAGCTGGGCGGCAATAGTGTAGATGTGAGCCGACCCTGAAGATTCCACAATCTCCGGTCCTTTCCAGAAGTGATACTGGACAGCTGTGTGCTGTCTGCTCTCATGCAGCTGAGTCTGACAGTGCAGAGAGATGGTGTCTCCCTCCCACACAGCCTGCCAGGGCTGGACGGACAGCGAGGGCTTTGTGAAGAGCTCTGTAGGACAAGCACGCAAAATATAAAAACAGCATTTACACAACCATCGTAACAGAGCAAGGGGCACCCCCAGCATTTTCACTTATAGCTCTTAGCACTGTGCACTGGGCTTCATGATGGGTGTCTGCATCAATCCCCTTTGAAATAAAACAATTTGACAATTTGCAAGTGTGTTATTCTGATATTTAATATTTTAATGAAACTAATCTTTGATCACCACAAGTCATAATAATTGATTTTACTCACCCAACACTTGCAGGGTAAAGGGTTTGCTGGAATGTTGTTTTAGAGGGTCACTCGTCATCACAATGTAACATCCGTAGTCCCCGCTGTCAGACAGTGAGACTGAACTGATTCTGTATTGACTCTGGTTTCTATGAGATTCGTCCTGTTCTTCGTCCTTAAACCAGAAATAACTCCAGATCTTGGCATCCCCATTGACCTCACATTCCAAGGTAACAGTGTCCCCTTCAAGTATCTCACCACCTGGGGGGCTCGACTTCACTCTGGGCTCCCTATTATTGGCTGACATGAGATGTATGGATTAAAACACACCATCTATTCAGGAAGAAACACAAATCGCTTACATACTTTATTCTGTATACAGTAGCTGTAGTTGTTAATTTAGGTTTCTGTAGACTCTATGTCTAAAGGCAACAAATTCACCTTAACCACGTGCACAACAAAGTAGAATAAATGGTTCAGGTGGGTAGCTGCGTCAGCATGCGTAGGCTGCAAAGGAACAAGTAATAGGTTTATTACATGCTGAAAAAAAGAAGAAAGAGAACACAACGTTTCGGCCGTGGAGCCTTCTTCAGGTGTGAGAGAGACAGGGCAGTAGGCAAAGGTAAAGTAGCGGGAGAACAAAGGTTGAGAGGGAGGAGGAGTGAGAGGCGGGAGCAGGGGACAGAAAGAGAGGCCAATCAAGAGGTGTGAAGTCAGAATGGGTGCAGAGAGGTGTGAAATGAAACTTCCAATGAATGGAGAAAATTTAAAAGAACAGTAATCTGTCGTTAAGGGAAGGGAGAATGTGTGATCCTAGCTGCAGAATAATTTTAGTTTCGGTGGTCTTTCTGATGTATGAGTTCGGAAAACCGTCTTTGAGAACACAGACGGAGAGATTAGAGTGGTCGTGGCCGTCAGAGGTGAAATGAGAAACAATGGGCTTGGAGAGATCTTTAATCTTCACAGCCCTGACGTGTTCTCTGAAGCGGTCTCCGAGTCTCCTTCCTGTTTCCCCAATGTAGATGGCTGGGCATTTACTGCAAGAGATACAGTAAATAAGGTTGCTGGAGGTACAAGATGCTGTCTGGGTGATCCGGAATTGTCCTGAGGGGCCTTGAATGAGTGTGGTGGTGGCTGTGTACTTGCAGGTGATACAGCGAGCTCTTTTGCAAGGGAAAGTGCCTGGTGTGGATGGTTGCTGAGGGCGGTCAAGGGAGCTGTGAACAAGGAGGTTACGCAGATTAGGTGGTCGGCGATATGAGATGATAGGGCGATCAGAAAAGAGGGCCCCAATGGAGGGATCATCCTGTAGGATGGAAAAATTCTGGTTAATGGTCCTGGGGATAGGAAGTGTGTTAGGGTGGTAATGAAGCACCAAAGGAATGCGGTTGTTACGGCGGGAGTTCCTGATCGGGTTGATGGTCCGGGGGGTGTTTTTGGCTCGGGCAAGGGCCCTGTCAATCACACTGCTGGGGTATCCTCTGTTGATGAAAAATGAGTACATTTCGAGGGCTTGGTTTTCGAAGTCGATGTCGTCGCTGCATAATCGTCGTAACCTAAGGAACTGTGAAAAAGGAAGAGAGTTTTTAGTGTGGTTGGGGTGAAATGAGCTGTACAGGAGGTAGCTGTGTGAATCCGTGGGTTTGTAATAAACTGAAGTGGACAGTCGGGGGTAGTTGATAGACAAGTGGATGTCTAGAAACGGAAGAGTGGTGGAAGATATGTTAACCGTATATTTGAGGGACGGGTGGAAGTTGGTGAAATGGTGCAGGAAGAATTCAAGCTGATCGTTGGAGCATGTGGCGGCACCGACGCAGTCATCAATATATCGTTTGTAGAGGTCAGGGACATAGCCAGTGTAGGAAGCGAAGAAGCGTTCTTCTACCCAGCCGACAAAAATGTTGGCATAGCTGGGTCCCATTCTGGTGCCCATGGCAACTCCACTGACCTGTTGATAAAAAAGATTATTGAAAGAGAATGCGCTCAGTGTGAGGACCAATTCTGCAAGGCGTACCAGGGTGTGGGTGGGTGGATCAAGCACTGTGCGTTTGTCCAGCGTGTGCTTGAGGGCTGTAAGGCCGTCATTATGGGGAATGACAGTGTACAGAGATGTGATGTCCATGGTAAAAATGTGGCATTCGGTACCCTGAAATTGGAAATCATTGAAAAGTTGGAGCGCGTGGTTGGTGTCTTTGATGTATGAGGGAAGATCTTCAACCAGCGGTCTCATGAGGCTGTCGAGAAAGGCCGAGATGTAAGTAGTTGGACAGTTACATGCTGATACGATGGGGCGTCCAGGGGTGTCCGGTTTGTGGATTTTGGGGAGGAGGTAAAATTGAGATACCTGTGGGTGTTCCATGATGAGCCGGTTCGCCTCCTGGGGGAGCTCGTTGCTGCTGATAAGAAGGGAAATGGTGGATACCACTTCCTTTTGGTGGTCAGTGGTAGGGTCCTGTTGGAGAGGGAGGTAGGCAGAAGTGTCAGTTAGTTGTCTAGAGGCTTCAAAGATATATAGATCTTTACGCCACACCACAACAGCACCTCCTTTGTCCGCTGGTTTGATGACGATATCATCCCTGTTGCGGAGAGACTGGAGCGCCTGATTTTCTCCTTGGGTGAGGTTAGACCTATGTTTACTGGGTATAGAGAGTGCCTTGGGAGCTTGATTAGTGCATTGGTTGATGAAATAATCAACTGGTGGAAAACGGCCAGAGGAGGGAGTCCAACAGCTCTGTTTGGGATTAATGTTGTTAATGACATCAATAACCGGGTTGTTATCAGCTGCCTGTGAAGAGGAATTGTCGGCAAAATGTGCTCTGAGACGGATCCTGCGGTAAAAGCGGTTAAGGTCAACATTGGTCTGGGGGATGTCCAGCTTCCTGGGAACTGGTACAAAACTGAGCCCTTTGCTGAGGAGGGATCGCTCATCCTGTGAAAGGGAAAGGTCAGAAGGTATGGTGACAACAAGGTTAGGGTTGGTGAGGGTGTCCGGGGTGTTGATGGTTTTCTTCTGTAGAAGATGACTGAGTTTTTTGTCCTTCTCTGTAGTGAGAAACTGGTAGAGTTTAGAGTTGAGAGAGAAAGTTAAGAGTTGAGTTGAGAAAGTAGAATGAATGATTATTCAATAAATATTGGAGAAATATTTAAATTATCACATCTGGGATCGGTTCACCTGTCACATGTAGCTCAGCAGGATCGCTGGTCTTCCTCACTCCTCTCACTCTCACCTCACACTTATACTCCCCAGAGTCCACAAGCTGAGCGACAATAGTGTAGATGTGAGCTGACCCTGAAGAGCCCACAATCTCCGGTCCTTTCCAGAAGTGATACTGGACAGCTGTGTGCTGTCTGCTCTCATGCAGCTGAGTCTGACAGTGCAGAGAGATGGTCTCTCCCTCCCACACAGCCTGCCAGGGCTGGACGGACAGCGAGGGCTTTGTGAAGAGCTCTGTAGGACAAGCACACAAAATATAAAAACAGCATTTACACAACCATCGTAACAGAGCAAGGGGCACTCCCAGCATTTTCACTTATAGCTCTTAGCACTGTGCACTGGGCTTCATGATGGGTGTCTGCATCAATCCCCTTTGAAATAAAACAATTTGACAATTTGCAAGTGTGTTTTTCTGATATTTAATATTTTAATGAAACTAATCTTTGATCACCACAAGTCATAATAGTTGATTTTACTCACCCAACACTTGCAGGGTAAAGGGTTTGCTGGAATGTTGTTTTAGAGGGTCACTCGTCATCACAATGTAACATCTGTAGTCCCCGCTGTCAGACAGTGAGGCGGAACTGATTCTGTATTGACTCTGGTTTCTATGAGATTCGTCCTGTTCTTCGTCCTTAAACCAGAAATAACTCCAGATCTTGGCATCCCCATTGACCTCACATTCCAAGGTAACAGTGTCCCCTTCAAGTATCTCACCACCTGGGGGGCTCAACTTCACTCTGGGCTCCCTATTATTGGCTGAAATGAGATGTATGGATTAAAACACACCATCTATTCAGGAAGAAACACAAACCGCTTACATACTTTATTCTGTATACAGCAGCTGTAGTTGTTAATTTAGGTTTCTGTAGACTCTATGTCTAAAGGCAACAAATTCACCTTAACCACGTGCACAACAAAGTAGAATGAATGATTATTCAATAAATATTGGAGAAATATTTAAATTATCACATCTGGGATCGGTTCACCTGTCACATGTAGCTCAGCAGGATCGCTGGTCTTCCTCACTCCTCTCGCTCTCACTTCACACTTATACTCCCCAGAGTCCACAAGCTGGGCGACAATAGTGTAGATGTGAGCCGACCCTGAAGAGCCCACAATCTCCGGTCCTTTCCAGAAGTGATACTGGACAGCTGTGTGCTGTCTGCTCTCATGCAGCTGAGTCTGACAGTGCAGAGAGATGGTGTCTCCCTCCCACACAGCCTGCCAGGGCTGGACGGACAGCGAGGGCTTTGTGAAGAGCTCTGTAGGACAAGCACACAAAATATAAAAACAGCATTTACACAACCATCGTAACAGAGCAAGGGGCACTCCCAGAATTTTCACTTATAGCTCTTAGGACTGTGCACTGGGCTTCATGATGGGTGTCTGCATCAATCCCCTTTGAAATAAAACAATTTGACAATTTGCAAGTGTGTTTTTCTGATATTTAATATTTTAATGAAACTAATCTTTGATCACCACAAGTCATAATAGTTGATTTTACTCACCCAACACTTGCAGGGTAAAGGGTTTGCTGGAATGTTGTTTTAGAGGGTCACTCGTCATCACAATGTAACATCTGTAGTCCCCGCTGTCAGACAGTGAGGCTGAACTGATTTTGTATTGACTCTGGTTTCTATGAGATTCGTCCTGTTCTTCGTCCTTAAACCAGAAATAACTCCAGATCTTGGCATCCCCATTGACCTCACATTCCAAGGTAACAGTGTCCCCTTCAAGTATCTCACCACCTGGGGGGCTCAACTTCACTCTGGGCTCCCTATTATTGGCTGACATGAGATGTATGGATTAAAACACACCATCTATTCAGGAAGAAACACAAATCGCTTACATACTTTATTCTGTATACAGTAGCTGTAGTTGTTAATTTAGGTTTCTGTAGACTCTATGTCTAAAGGCAACAAATTCACCTTAACCACGTGCACAACAAAGTAGAATGAATGATTATTCAATAAATATTGGAGAAATATAGAACTGTCATAACAATAATAATAATAATAATAATAATAATAATAATGAACTATATATTAGTGAATTCAAGCACTGTTACCCATTCAGAATTTACAGTATTGTTACTGAATATGCTATTTTATTCTAAATCCAACTGATTAAGCTAATGCACAACATGCACAAGTGCAGATACTGTCAGCTATTTTTCTTTAATTCCAGTTGTTTGAAAATGTTTTCAAAACTCAGTTTAATACTTGTCAACTTGTCTAACTCAGCAGCTAAGGTTTCTATGACCGTCAGGCGGATTTCCTGTTAAGGTTTTGGATCGCAGGTAGAGCAGTCATGATCAGTTAATCAGGTCGACGGTGAATTAAGTACATTTTAAGGTGCGGTCTCCATTTTCCTCACTCACTCACCTCGGACACTCAAAACCCAAGTGGTACAGCTGACAAGAACTGAAAGACAAAAGTAAAGAAAAATAAATATTCCCTCGCCTTCCTCAGAGTATGGAGGCATGAGAATAACATTTTTTTGCTTTTTCTTTTAGGTTCTATAGAACTGATTATACTTTTAGGTTCCCCCAGGCAAGTTCAGCAGCTAGAGCATATATAATACTGCATTATTTCTAAATATCCTTTGAAGCTATGAGTCAGTATTAAAAAGCACGATTAATTGTATTTGCATTTTGAAATAAATTCTGATATGGAAGGGGAATTAATTTTTCTTCTTTGGGTTTGTTTTAGAAAATCACTGAAATCGTGCCCCTTTCCCTCTGAATTGCACACACACAGTCTGAAGGTACAATACCTGCCTGCCTGTTTTACAAAGCATTTTCTGCACGTATGTTGATATCACTGATTGAGCAGTCAAATACAAGGGAAGGACAGGGGTAGCTACTAAACTGGCCAATATAACCAATATAGAAACTATAGAATTGAAAATTAAAATGCTCTAGAAACGTTCATATTCTGCCTGACCAATACACAAAACCATATAACCAACAAAGAAACCTATTTAACCTATACAGACTCTTTAGAATCTATGTAGAAACATATATATTCTGTTTAACCAATATAGAAAACTAGGATACATTATATAGAAACCTGTAAAGATCTTCTCTAAGGAGTTATTCTGGCCTTTGGCGGAGTAGCTGGTTTGACACTGGGGAAATGGTACTGTAACTGAAACTGCAGTACAGCCTTGACCAACGTTAGATCTCGCTGCAACGAGTCGCGTTTCTCAAAGAAGTAAATCGACTATAGGAGCTCCCGGTTTGATAGTGTGAATCCGGATGACCTCGCTCATTGGAGAAACTTTTTTTGCGACAGATATTCTGGTTCTAGTACGGGTCTATCCGGTCTACAGTAAAAGCGTTTTTTTTTTTTAGATTTGCTTGCTCTTGCTCTACGTTTCTTTATCAGGACCTTCCAAAAAAACGTTCTTTTTTTCTTCGTCGCGGTTTGCACTACGTGAGGCTTCAATGCAATAAAACTAACCTGGACTTTCGTAAAGCAGGAATTACAACTCTCTGCTTCACTTTCCTCCTCCTGTCACTGCTTTCAGTATGACGGGCTTTATACCGACTCATAGCAAACGGACTGATTATTTAACCGTGTGCGTTCCCTCTGAGCGAACGACACTTCTACTTTTCGAGCGCTTTTGACTTTCTGAAAGCACCTCTCCGGGAATTATCTTAATTTCTTAATACTTTGGCTGAATTTCTCTGACAAAAAAAAATCACATTACAATTACAATTACAATCACATTACGTATTCTGAAACAGTGCTTTAAAACTATCAGCAGGTTGGAATTGAACCAGCTATAGAACATCGGCACAATTTTCATTTGATTTGCTTAAATGAATCCCGAAGCTGAAATCAACAACCTTTTCCCGCTATTCAGTGTTTTTTGTTGACCTCAAGAGTTGGGTTGCTTTCCCCAACGATTTATCAAGATAAAAATGTGCAGAAAAAGATTCGTTTAGGTATAAGGTGTATGTTTATTTTTGTTGAAAAACAGACAATTTAAGTGTGTTTTTTAATAACATCTAAGAAAATCTTTCTGAGTGATATCTACAAAGTTTATCTGGCATTTATTGCCGACAAAGAATGCTAGCAAGTATGTTTATGTTATAATGTTATATACTTTACAACATCTGTTTATTACAATGCACCAGAGTGCACCTATGCTAAAAGGTTTAAATGAGTTAGCATGCGTCTCTAAAATGAGTTTGTCGCTTCTATTTCTAAAGGCTATTAGAAGTAACACAGAGTTTGATTACAACTTTAAGAACAAATTTCCTGTCATATTCACACAACTGCTCAAAAGTACTTTAGCGGTAGTTTGATATGCATTTCTTCCTCAATACCTTACGCGGACAGCACAGGGCTTAGTGATGACATTGTCTGTTTGACAACGAGGGTGCTCATTGATTTCTGTCTTTGCTTATCTGATTCACAGCTCCTATGGTTTTATCTGCATAGTCTCTGTTTATTTCCATTTTTTTAGATTCAATGGGTAATCTTTTTTGTCTCACAATTTTTTTTTCTCTGCAAAAGTTTGAGAATTTATTTATCTACTGTATTGTGCAGTTTTAAGCCATTTCAGAAGTGATTCCCTGACCTACCTTTGTTCAGTGAGAGCTCAAACCAATTTCATTTTTAGTTTTTGGGAATTTAAGGACATACACATTGCTATATAGCATTACAATACAACACACCCATTCTAGCAAAGCAAGTACTTTTCTAGCTATTAATAAACGTTATTTGTTAATAAATGTGATTACTTTATTGATGAATACTCTATTAAATATATAACATTTTTCTTGACATATTGTATAGCTGTCTGCTTAGATTCAATATCTTTCCATTCCTACAATGTCATATTAGATTAATTTTAATTTTCTACTGCACTATAATTAGAAATATCTTTGCTCCTCCTCGTTGTTCTCACTATGTTGACAGAATATTATTGTTGTTGCAATGATATTCCAAATTTCTTTAAGCAGCATGTACTGTACCTCTTGTTGATCTGGTCTTCCTCTGAATGTTGAACTGGTAGATTTTGTCAGTCAACAGGCTTTGAAATAATATTATGGAATCATTGTACTTACTAATCGAGATGATGGCTTTTGAGAAATGCATCTTTTCTTCAAAAAACAGGTGGTCATATCTGCTGTGTAGCAGATATTTTGCTCTGGCGTCTCTCTTTTGTTGTTAAATAGTTCTTTAGAAACGAACCATCATACTGCGTTTTATGTCTTTCTGATACTTTCTTGTCTGATCGTTACCACTGTCTTGACTGCCTTTTTAGTTTGTGTGTAAAACTCCCGTGAGCTTCTGCTGTACCAGAAATATTCCCCTCGTCCACTGTCCTCAGCAGGTTAACCGAAGTCAAGTATGTTTCGCAGGTCTCTTTCTGCCTGTAGGTTGGAGCATTTGAAACACGATGCACTAAATATAGGTACGTTTTTTTTACGAGATGTGAAACTCTAGAGACTTCGTCTTCTTTGACCACATGTCACGGGTCGGAAGGGACGAACCATGGAATGGGAGGAGAGCGAAATAGACCCTATGTGTAGCGGCGAGACGGGGGTTAGCCCAGGCTCAGCTGTTCAGGAAATGCCGTATAGAAACCTATGCCCTCAGGTAGCGGATGTGGGGCGACCTGGTGCTAGGCCTCAGGACATCCGAGGCCTGACAGACTGTGTCAGTACTGTGTCAATAAAACAGACAGACTGTGATCAATACTGCTCCAGCAGTTGTCTACCTTTTTAATATCTTGCATTATATATGTAATAATATTACCCCGTGTAAGCTACAGTGTGCTTAAATCAAATACAGTAAATCTGAATGTGGAAGTACACCGCAAAATGCAGGAGAAACATGTAATTTGAAGGGAGAGGAAGTAATATTTGTGTGCACAGATATGAATGTAAAGAGATAGGGTAATGCCAAACAAAAGGAAGAAGAATTCCAGGATGGCACACAGCCTGTTACACAGTTTGTACATTGTTGGCTTGCCGTTTACTATTACCAACAATAACAGTCTTACTATCAATCAAGTCACCGTAAATGTATTCCGATCAATGTTTCCATAACAGGCCAAAACAACTATTTACAGTACGTGTTTCTGCAGTTTCACATCAAGAATACCATCATTTGGAAAGCCGTGTCGATACTATACGGAAGCGCATTGCTGCCACCAAGGGAAAAAAAACTCGCCCTTATCTTTATCTCGTAATTACGAGATACCGAATTATAGTAATTCTCACTTCCTTTATGTGATCACGCGATAGGACAATCGTCATATACTACCTATATCAAGTAGGTACCTGCGTCAGGCTGCAAAGGAGCAAGTTAAAGGTTTATTCCATGCTGAAAAGAGAACAAATAGAAACACAACGTTTCGGACATGAAGTCAAAACGTTGTGTTTCTTTTCTTCTCTTCTCAGCATGGAATAAACCTTTAACTTGTTCCTTTAATATCTATATCGCTACGTGCAGACTTCCAGTTTTAAGCAGCGGAAGTGATTGCACGTATAAGTGTTCATAACGGAACCATCATTTCTTTGATCTCTAAATCCCACAGAACTGGTCCTCATTGCAAGATTGCATTATGACTAAACCCCAGTCGAAAGTAAATCTGTACAAATTCTGTAGCACTGGAGATTGACACAATCATTAAGCTAAAAGGTCCAGACAGGTTCACGGTAGTTTCCATATCCATTCAGTGCACAACATAACAGGTTGTACATACACTGACGTAAGCATTGCTATCTCATAATTACGAGATAATTTTCGAGACAAAGGGGCGATTTTTTTCCCTTGGTAGCAGCAATGCGCTTCCATACAGCGACAAGCCGTTTTGATCTTCCTGAAAGGAAAAAAAAGTCTGTTCTCCAGGGCTTGTACAGCGCTGGCTTTTCTGCCCTTTAAACTTTCCAGATGCTCACTGCATCACGCTGACCTCATCAGATCCTCAAGTGAAGAAGCCTGGAGACTCTGTGCCGGTGTCCTGTAAGATCTCTGGATACTCCATCATCAGCGATCACACACACTGGGTTCGTCAGCCTTCTGGAAGTAAAATGGAATGGATCTGGGCTAACAGTCTCACAGTTTACAAAGAATCCCTTAAGAGTTGGTTCTCCATGACACCTCCAGCAACACCGTGTTTTTACAGGGGAACAGACTGAGGACTGAGGACACAGCTGTATATTACTGTGCGAGAGAGCGACCACACACTGACGTGAGGCAGCGACAAGCCTGTGCTAAAAACACTGGTGCAGGGAGTATAGAGCAGCTCATGGAGAATTTCTAGACAAAGTGAGGTGGGCTGTACAGCTGTACAGTATGCACAAGGAGCTTGTTTCCCTGCATGTCTCAGAAACAGTAAATTTGCCCATTCTGAATCCCCAATTTGTGATAATCATTGTTCATATTCTACCTTGAAAAGGTTTTATTCTGTCTTAAAAATTTCATGATCAGCAAAGCATTTTATCAGCCATTTTTTTTTACTGGACTCTTGTGAACCTTGAGCTACTTCCGTGAAAGATCCCAGCCTTAGACTGCAGGCTCAGGAAATCCTTCTCATATGACAACTCAACTCAAACTTAGAATTACAGCACTACGGTTTACCATCACCAGAGACACCTCCAGCAGCACAGTGTTTTTACAGGGGAACAGCCTGACTACTGAGGACACAGCTGTGTATTACTGTGCGAGAGACTCACAGTGAAGCAGCGACAAGCCTGTACAAAAACTAGCTGTGTACAAAATCTTAAAGCTACTGGAAATCATTGCGAATCCAATTTTGCAAACACAAAGGCGCAAAAGTGCTATTTTTCCTTATGTGTTTAAGAAGTCTTATTTTCAAAATATCTGTTACTTCTGGATATGTCTAAGAGAACCATGTAATGACTTCAGGTGCTTCATCAGTTATAAATTTAAACATTTTAAGAAACCGAGCTGTTGAAAATAAAGCGAGAGAGAAGCAACTTGAAAGAATCAAAAACAAGTAATTTTATCTTCAAGCATGACATCTCCTTAATGACACAAAACGCCTTTGTGAAAAATGCACCATTTCAAACAATTTTTGTTTAGGCAATGTTTTTTTCATGCTTGTACCATTCCAATATTTGAACTTGGTTTGAATTTACAGGACTTGATGACGTTATCGGTTTTCATTTTGATTTTATTAGCTATGATTTCATTTGTTTTCAATTGCCAGTCTGAGAGGTTGAGGGTTCGAGGGGTCTGCTGACAAGACAGCCAGTGCTGGCTATGGGCTGTATAGAACCATTACATCATTAGTATGACAGGCTGTGTTCTGGTGTTCTGTTACTTCTGTATTCTTCACTGTCCTCTAACCAGAGAGTGTCCAGCAGACTGTACTCCGGCTCATTCAGCTCCCCATCAGTCCAGGTCTGATCAGACACACTTTAGGGTGGATTGTTTCCAAGTCAGTGCAGCAGCTCTTCCTTTTGAGATTTAAACCACTGAAGAGTGCGAAATGGGTCGCAAATGTGAATAAATGAAGGCGACTTTCATCCTTTGGAAAACCGTTCACATCTGTCCCTCTTCCTTTTTTTTACAACGAGTTCTGGCAAACAGCCAGCACCCCCTCTGCGAATGGCTCGTTGGTCTAGGGGTATGATTCTCGCTTTGGGTGCGAGAGGTCCCGGGTTCAAATCCCGGACGAGCCCGTTTTGTGCTCTGACTCGTGCGTAAGAGAGAGGCTTTCCCACTTGTGCTCTGCCCACGCAAAGCGAACTGCTTCACCGCCGTTCTCGTGTTGCAAGACGCCAGGAAGGCAGGCATTTTACCCGTCCATCCTTGCTTTGACAACACTTGGGCTGATGTCATACAATTCAAAGACAATGTATTAAAGGGTTCAGAGCAGAAGAAAAAAACTACAAAGGAAAAACTAACGACCCACGCAAACAAAAGAAAATCAAAGAGACTAAACAAAAGCAACAAACTTGACTGTAACACCCCGGACACAGATGAAGATTCCCTCCTTCCAAAGTTGTGGCAAAAGACCGCGTCCCACTCTGTTGCCCGGGCTGCACGACAGCTGCTGCTCACAGGAGCTGTCCCAGCACGCATCAGCACGGGGGCTTTCACCTGCTCCGTTTCCGACCTGGGTTGGTACACCCCTCTTTAGACAACCTGGTGAGCCCAAGCTCCCCCGGGATCACCATATTGGTGCCGAAGACGCTGCGGACCCCCGATCAACACAGCCCACTGCTGTGCAGAACTCCCGAGCGCAAGCGGTCCCTCGGTCTCAGCCTCCCGGCAGCTGGGATTACAGGCGTGCGCCACCACGCCCGGCGAGAAGCAGCCTCGCTCTTTTTCTCATCTTCGTGTGCTGTGAGCCAAGTCCAGGGGACAGCTCGGTGTTTGAAACGCTAGGATCTCAGGCTGGCAGGTGGCTGCCCCGAAAAATGCGGAAAAAACTGCTGAAAAATGCTTCGTCCTGTCCTGTTGTCGAGCTCGTCCAAAAAGCACCAGCTGGCGGTATTGCTCTCGTAGACTTTCTAGAACGCACGCATTACATCCGTTCTTCTTTGCTTTGACATCACTTGAGCTGAAAATGCAAAAAAAGTCACGACACCCGCTCTTCCAGCACTTGGTTCAGGCCCCTCGCTTAAAGTTACGGCGGGCTGTCCTAGAGAGAAGTCGGCGGAGCACGGAGATTTTTCACGAGAAGAAACAGAATTCCACAGTGAAACGATTGCAAGTACTGTACATTACGACATTAAGATGTCTTCTTCCTTTTGAGATTTAAACCACTTTTGGGGGAAATATCATTACGCTGAAGAGTGCGAAATGGGTCGCAAATGTGAATAAACGAAGGCGACTTTCATCCTTTGGAAAACCGTTCACATCTGTCCCTCTCCTTTTTTTTACAACGAGTTCTGGCAAACAGCCAGCACCCCCTCTGCGAATGGCTCGTTGGTCTAGGGGTATGATTCTCGCTTTGGGTGCGAGAGGTCCCGGGTTCAAATCCCGGACGAGCCCGTTTTGTGCTCTGACTCGTGCGTAAGAGAGAGGCTTTCCCACTTGTGCTCTGCCCACGCAAAGCGAACTGCTTCACCGCCGTTCTCGTGTTGCAGGACGCCAGGAAGGCAGGCATTTTACCCGTCCATCCTTGCTTTGACAACACTTGAGCGGATGTCATACGCTCACAATGACAATGTATTAAAGGGTTCAGAGCAGAAGAAAAAAACTACAAAGGAAAAACTAACGACCCACGCAAACAAAAGAAAATCAAAGAGACTAAACAAAAGCAACAAACTTGACTGTAACACCCCGGACACAGATGAAGATTCCCTCCTTCCAAAGTTGTGGCAAAAGACCGCGTCCCACTCTGTTGCCCGGGCTGCACGACAGCTGCTGCTCACAGGAGCTGTCCCAGCACGCATCAGCACGGGGGCTTTCACCTGCTCCGTTTCCGACCTGGGTTGGTACACCCCTCTTTAGACAACCTGGTGAGCCCAAGCTCCCCCGGGATCACCATATTGGTGCCGAAGACGCTGCGGACCCCCGATCAACACAGCCCACTGCTGTGCAGAACTCCCGAGCGCAAGCGGTCCCTCGGTCTCAGCCTCCCGGTAGCTTGGATTACAGGCGTGCGCCACCACGCCCGGCGAGAAGCAGCCTCGCTCTTTTTCTCATCTTCGTGTGCTGTGAGCCAAGTCCAGGGAACAGCTCGGTGTTTGAAACGCTAGGATCTCAGGCTGGCAGGTGGCTGCCCCGAAAAATGCGGAAAAAACTGCTGAAAAATGCTTCGTCCTGTCCTGTTGTCGAGCTCGTCCAAAAAGCACCAGCTGGCGGTATTGCTCTCGTAGACTTTCTAGAACGCACGCATTACATCCGTTCTTCTTTGCTTTGACATCACTTGAGCTGAAATGCAAAAAAAGTCACGACACCCGCTCTTCCAGCACTTGGTTCAGGCCCCTCGCTTAAAGTTACGGCGGGCTGTCCTAGAGAGAAGTCGGCGGAGCACGGAGATTTTTCACGAGAAGAAACAGAATTCCACAGTGAAACGATTGCAAGTACTGTACATTACGACATTAAGATGTCTTCTTCCTTTTGAGATTTAAACCACTTTTGGGGGAAATATCATTACGCTGAAGAGTGCGAAATGGGTCGCAAATGTGAATAAACGAAGGCGACTTTCATCCTTTGGAAAACCGTTCACATCTGTCCCTCTCCTTTTTTTTACAACGAGTTCTGGCAAACAGCCAGCACCCCCTCTGCGAATGGCTCGTTGGTCTAGGGGTATGATTCTCGCTTTGGGTGCGAGAGGTCCCGGGTTCAAATCCCGGACGAGCCCGTTTTGTGCTCTGACTCGTGCGTAAGAGAGAGGCTTTCCCACTTGTGCTCTGCCCACGCAAAGCGAACTGCTTCACCGCCGTTCTCGTGTTGCAAGACGCCAGGAAGGCAGGCATTTTACCCGTCCATCCTTGCTTTGACAACACTTGGGCTGATGTCATACAATTCAAAGACAATGTATTAAAGGGTTCAGAGCAGAAGAAAAAAACTACAAAGGAAAAACTAACGACCCACGCAAACAAAAGAAAATCAAAGAGACTAAACAAAAGCAACAAACTTGACTGTAACACCCCGGACACAGATGAAGATTCCCTCCTTCCAAAGTTGTGGCAAAAGACCGCGTCCCACTCTGTTGCCCGGGCTGCACGACAGCTGCTGCTCACAGGAGCTGTCCCAGCACGCATCAGCACGGGGGCTTTCACCTGCTCCGTTTCCGACCTGGGTTGGTACACCCCTCTTTAGACAACCTGGTGAGCCCAAGCTCCCCCGGGATCACCATATTGGTGCCGAAGACGCTGCGGACCCCCGATCAACACAGCCCACTGCTGTGCAGAACTCCCGAGCGCAAGCGGTCCCTCGGTCTCAGCCTCCCGGCAGCTGGGATTACAGGCGTGCGCCACCACGCCCGGCGAGAAGCAGCCTCGCTCTTTTTCTCATCTTCGTGTGCTGTGAGCCAAGTCCAGGGGACAGCTCGGTGTTTGAAACGCTAGGATCTCAGGCTGGCAGGTGGCTGCCCCGAAAAATGCGGAAAAAACTGCTGAAAAATGCTTCGTCCTGTCCTGTTGTCGAGCTCGTCCAAAAAGCACCAGCTGGCGGTATTGCTCTCGTAGACTTTCTAGAACGCACGCATTACATCCGTTCTTCTTTGCTTTGACATCACTTGAGCTGAAAATGCAAAAAAAGTCACGACACCCGCTCTTCCAGCACTTGGTTCAGGCCCCTCGCTTAAAGTTACGGCGGGCTGTCCTAGAGAGAAGTCGGCGGAGCACGGAGATTTTTCACGAGAAGAAACAGAATTCCACAGTGAAACGATTGCAAGTACTGTACATTACGACATTAAGATGTCTTCTTCCTTTTGAGATTTAAACCACTTTTGGGGGAAATATCATTACGCTGAAGAGTGCGAAATGGGTCGCAAATGTGAATAAACGAAGGCGACTTTCATCCTTTGGAAAACCGTTCACATCTGTCCCTCTCCTTTTTTTTACAACGAGTTCTGGCAAACAGCCAGCACCCCCTCTGCGAATGGCTCGTTGGTCTAGGGGTATGATTCTCGCTTTGGGTGCGAGAGGTCCCGGGTTCAAATCCCGGACGAGCCCGTTTTGTGCTCTGACTCGTGCGTAAGAGAGAGGCTTTCCCACTTGTGCTCTGCCCACGCAAAGCGAACTGCTTCACCGCCGTTCTCGTGTTGCAGGACGCCAGGAAGGCAGGCATTTTACCCGTCCATCCTTGCTTTGACAACACTTGAGCGGATGTCATACGCTCACAATGACAATGTATTAAAGGGTTCAGAGCAGAAGAAAAAAACTACAAAGGAAAAACTAACGACCCACGCAAACAAAAGAAAATCAAAGAGACTAAACAAAAGCAACAAACTTGACTGTAACACCCCGGACACAGATGAAGATTCCCTCCTTCCAAAGTTGTGGCAAAAGACCGCGTCCCACTCTGTTGCCCGGGCTGCACGACAGCTGCTGCTCACAGGAGCTGTCCCAGCACGCATCAGCACGGGGGCTTTCACCTGCTCCGTTTCCGACCTGGGTTGGTACACCCCTCTTTAGACAACCTGGTGAGCCCAAGCTCCCCCGGGATCACCATATTGGTGCCGAAGACGCTGCGGACCCCCGATCAACACAGCCCACTGCTGTGCAGAACTCCCGAGCGCAAGCGGTCCCTCGGTCTCAGCCTCCCGGCAGCTGGGATTACAGGCGTGCGCCACCACGCCCGGCGAGAAGCAGCCTCGCTCTTTTTCTCATCTTCGTGTGCTGTGAGCCAAGTCCAGGGGACAGCTCGGTGTTTGAAACGCTAGGATCTCAGGCTGGCAGGTGGCTGCCCCGAAAAATGCGGAAAAAACTGCTGAAAAATGCTTCGTCCTGTCCTGTTGTCGAGCTCGTCCAAAAAGCACCAGCTGGCGGTATTGCTCTCGTAGACTTTCTAGAACGCACGCATTACATCCCTTCTTCTTTGCTTTGACATCACTTGAGCTGAAATGCAAAAAAAGTCACGACACCCGCTCTTCCAGCACTTGGTTCAGGCCCCTCGCTTAAAGTTACGGCGGGCTGTCCTAGAGAGAAGTCGGCGGAGCACGGAGATTTTTCACGAGAAGAAACAGAATTCCACAGTGAAACGATTGCAAGTACTGTACATTACGACATTAAGATGTCTTCTTCCTTTTGAGATTTAAACCACTTTTGGGGGAAATATCATTACGCTGAAGAGTGCGAAATGGGTCGCAAATGTGAATAAACGAAGGCGACTTTCATCCTTTGGAAAACCGTTCACATCTGTCCCTCTCCTTTTTTTTACAACGAGTTCTGGCAAACAGCCAGCAACCCCTCTGCGAATGGCTCGTTGGTCTAGGGGTATGATTCTCGCTTTGGGTGCGAGAGGTCCCGGGTTCAAATCCCGGACGAGCCCGTTTTGTGCTCTGACTCGTGCGTAAGAGAGAGGCTTTCCCACTTGTTCTCTGCCCACGCAAAGCGATCTGCTTCACCGCCGTTCTCGTGTTGCAGGACGCCAGGAAGGCAGGCATTTTACCCGTCCATCCTTGCTTTGACAACACTTGAGCGGATGTCATACGCTCACAATGACAATGTATTAAAGGGTTCAGAGCAGAAGAAAAAAACTACAAAGGAAAAACTAACGACCCACGCAAACAAAAGAAAATCAAAGAGACTAAACAAAAGCAACAAACTTGACTGTAACACCCCGGACACAGATGAAGATTCCCTCCTTCCAAAGTTGTGGCAAAAGACCGCGTCCCACTCTGTTGCCCGGGCTGCACGACAGCTGCTGCTCACAGGAGCTGTCCCAGCACGCATCAGCACGGGGGCTTTCACCTGCTCCATTTCCGACCTGGGTTGGTACACCCCTCTTTAGACAACCTGGTGAGCCCAAGCTCCCGCGGGATCACCATATTGGTGCCGAAGACGCTGCGGATCCCCGATCAACACAGCCCACTGCTGTGCAGAACTCCCGAGCGCAAGCGGTCCCTCGGTCTCAGCCTCCCGGCAGCTTGGATTACAGGCGTGCGCCACCACGCCCGGCGAGAAGCAGCCTCGCTCTTTTTCTCATCTTCGTGTGCTGTGAGCCAAGTACAGGGGACAGCTCGGTGTTTGAAACGCTAGGATCTCAGGCTGGCAGGTGGCTGCCCCGAAAAATGCGGAAAAAACTGCTGAAAAATGCTTCGTCCTGTCCTGTTGTCGAGCTCGTCCAAAAAGCACCAGCTGGCGGTATTGCTCTCGTAGACTTTCTAGAACGCACGCATTACATCCCTTCTTCTTTGCTTTGACATCACTTGAGCTGAAATGCAAAAAAAGTCACGACACCCGCTCTTCCAGCACTTGGTTCAGGCCCCTCGCTTAAAGTTACGGCGGGCTGTCCTAGAGAGAAGTCGGCGGAGCACGGAGATTTTTCACGAGAAGAAACAGAATTCCACAGTGAAACGATTGCAAGTACTGTACATTACGACATTAAGATGTCTTCTTCCTTTTGAGATTTAAACCACTTTTGGGGGAAATATCATTACGCTGAAGAGTGCGAAATGGGTCGCAAATGTGAATAAACGAAGGCGACTTTCATCCTTTGGAAAACCGTTCACATCTGTCCCTCTCTCCTTTTTTTTACAACGAGTTCTGACAAACAGCCAGCACCACCTCTGCGAATGGCTCGTTGGTCTAGGGGTATGATTCTCGCTTCGGGTGCGAGAGGTCCCGGGTTCAAATCCCGGACGAGCCCGTTTTGTGCTCTGACTCGTGCGTAAGAGAGAGGCTTTCCCACTTGTGCTCTGCCCACGCAAAGCGAACTGCTTCACCGCCGTTCTCGTGTTGCAAGACGCCAGGAAGGCAGGCATTTTACCCGTCCATCCTTGCTTTGACAACACTTGGGCTGATGTCATACAATTCAAAGACAATGTATTAAAGGGTTCAGAGCAGAAGAAAAAAACTACAAAGGAAAAACTAACGACCCACGCAAACAAAAGAAAATCAAAGAGACTAAACAAAAGCAACAAACTTGACTGTAACACCCCGGACACAGATGAAGATTCCCTCCTTCCAAAGTTGTGGCAAAAGACCGCGTCCCACTCTGTTGCCCGGGCTGCACGACAGCTGCTGCTCACAGGAGCTGTCCCAGCACGCATCAGCACGGGGGCTTTCACCTGCTCCGTTTCCGACCTGGGTTGGTACACCCCTCTTTAGACAACCTGGTGAGCCCAAGCTCCCCCGGGATCACCATATTGGTGCCGAAGACGCTGCGGACCCCCGATCAACACAGCCCACTGCTGTGCAGAACTCCCGAGCGCAAGCGGTCCCTCGGTCTCAGCCTCCCGGTAGCTTGGATTACAGGCGTGCGCCACCACGCCCGGCGAGAAGCAGCCTCGCTCTTTTTCTCATCTTCGTGTGCTGTGAGCCAAGTCCAGGGAACAGCTCGGTGTTTGAAACGCTAGGATCTCAGGCTGGCAGGTGGCTGCCCCGAAAAATGCGGAAAAAACTGCTGAAAAATGCTTCGTCCTGTCCTGTTGTCGAGCTCGTCCAAAAAGCACCAGCTGGCGGTATTGCTCTCGTAGACTTTCTAGAACGCACGCATTACATCCGTTCTTCTTTGCTTTGACATCACTTGAGCTGAAATGCAAAAAAAGTCACGACACCCGCTCTTCCAGCACTTGGTTCAGGCCCCTCGCTTAAAGTTACGGCGGGCTGTCCTAGAGAGAAGTCGGCGGAGCACGGAGATTTTTCACGAGAAGAAACAGAATTCCACAGTGAAACGATTGCAAGTACTGTACATTACGACATTAAGATGTCTTCTTCCTTTTGAGATTTAAACCACTTTTGGGGGAAATATCATTACGCTGAAGAGTGCGAAATGGGTCGCAAATGTGAATAAACGAAGGCGACTTTCATCCTTTGGAAAACCGTTCACATCTGTCCCTCTCTCCTTTTTTTTACAACGAGTTCTGGCAAACAGCCAGCATCCCCTCTGCGAATGGCTCGTTGGTCTAGGGGTATGATTCTCGCTTAGGGTGCGAGAGGTCCCGGGTTCAAATCCCGGACGAGCCCGTTTTGTGCTCTGACTCGTGCGTAAGAGAGAGGCTTTCCCACTTGTGCTCTGCCCACGCAAAGCGAACTGCTTCACCGCCGTTCTCGTGTTGCAGGACGCCAGGAAGGCAGGCATTTTACCCGTCCATCCTTGCTTTGACAACACTTGAGCGGATGTCATACGCTCACAATGACAATGTATTAAAGGGTTCAGAGCAGAAGAAAAAAACTACAAAGGAAAAACTAACGACCCACGCAAACAAAAGAAAATCAAAGAGACTAAACAAAAGCAACAAACTTGACTGTAACACCCCGGACACAGATGAAGATTCCCTCCTTCCAAAGTTGTGGCAAAAGACCGCGTCCCACTCTGTTGCCCGGGCTGCACGACAGCTGCTGCTCACAGGAGCTGTCCCAGCACGCATCAGCACGGGGGCTTTCACCTGCTCCGTTTCCGACCTGGGTTGGTACACCCCTCTTTAGACAACCTGGTGAGCCCAAGCTCCCCCGGGATCACCATATTGGTGCCGAAGACGCTGCGGACCCCCGATCAACACAGCCCACTGCTGTGCAGAACTCCCGAGCGCAAGCGGTCCCTCGGTCTCAGCCTCCCGGCAGCTGGGATTACAGGCGTGCGCCACCACGCCCGGCGAGAAGCAGCCTCGCTCTTTTTCTCATCTTCGTGTGCTGTGAGCCAAGTCCAGGGGACAGCTCGGTGTTTGAAACGCTAGGATCTCAGGCTGGCAGGTGGCTGCCCCGAAAAATGCGGAAAAAACTGCTGAAAAATGCTTCGTCCTGTCCTGTTGTCGAGCTCGTCCAAAAAGCACCAGCTGGCGGTATTGCTCTCGTTGACTTTCTAGAACGCACGCATTACATCCGTTCTTCTTTGCTTTGACATCACTTGAGCTGAAATGCAAAAAAAGTCACGACACCCGCTCTTCCAGCACTTGGTTCAGGCCCCTCGCTTAAAGTTACGGCGGGCTGTCCTAGAGAGAAGTCGGCGGAGCACGGAGATTTTTCACGAGAAGAAACAGAATTCCACAGTGAAACGATTGCAAGTACTGTACATTACGACATTAAGATGTCTTCTTCCTTTTGAGATTTAAACCACTTTTGGGGGAAATATCATTACGCTGAAGAGTGCGAAATGGGTCGCAAATGTGAATAAACGAAGGCGACTTTCATCCTTTGGAAAACCGTTCACATCTGTCCCTCTCCTTTTTTTTACAACGAGTTCTGGCAAACAGCCAGCAACCCCTCTGCGAATGGCTCGTTGGTCTAGGGGTATGATTCTCGCTTTGGGTGCGAGAGGTCCCGGGTTCAAATCCCGGACGAGCCCGTTTTGTGCTCTGACTCGTGCGTAAGAGAGAGGCTTTCCCACTTGTGCTCTGCCCACGCAAAGCGAACTGCTTCACCGCCGTTCTCGTGTTGCAGGACGCCAGGAAGGCAGGCATTTTACCCGTCCATCCTTGCTTTGACAACACTTGAGCGGATGTCATACGCTCACAATGACAATGTATTAAAGGGTTCAGAGCAGAAGAAAAAAACTACAAAGGAAAAACTAACGACCCACGCAAACAAAAGAAAATCAAAGAGACTAAACAAAAGCAACAAACTTGACTGTAACACCCCGGACACAGATGAAGATTCCCTCCTTCCAAAGTTGTGGCAAAAGACCGCGTCCCACTCTGTTGCCCGGGATGCACGACAGCTGCTGCTCACAGGAGCTGTCCCAGCACGCATCAGCACGGGGGCTTTCACCTGCTCCGTTTCCGACCTGGGTTGGTACACCCCTCTTAAGACAACCTGGTGAGCCCAAGCTCCCCCGGGATCACCATATTGGTGCCGAAGACGCTGCGGATCCCCGATCAACACAGCCCACTGCTGTGCAGAACTCCCGAGCGCAAGCGGTCCCTCGGTCTCAGCCTCCCGGCAGCTTGGATTACAGGCGTGCGCCACCACGCCCGGCGAGACGCAGCCTCGCTCTTTTTCTCATCTTCGTGTGCTGTGAGCCAAGTCCAGGGGACAGCTCGGTGTTTGAAACGCTAGGATCTCAGGCTGGCAGGTGGCTGCCCCGAAAAATGCGGAAAAAACTGCTGAAAAATGCTTCGTCCTGTCCTGTTGTCGAGCTCGTCCAAAAAGCACCAGCTGGCGGTATTGCTCTCGTAGACTTTCTAGAACGCACGCATTACATCCCTTCTTCTTTGCTTTGACATCACTTGAGCTGAAATGCAAAAAAAGTCACGACACCCGCTCTTCCAGCACTTGGTTCAGGCCCCTCGCTTAAAGTTACGGCGGGCTGTCCTAGAGAGAAGTCGGCGGAGCACGGAGATTTTTCACGAGAAGAAACAGAATTCCACAGTGAAACGATTGCAAGTACTGTACATTACGACATTAAGATGTCTTCTTCCTTTTGAGATTTAAACCACTTTTGGGGGAAATATCATTACGCTGAAGAGTGCGAAATGGGTCGCAAATGTGAATAAACGAAGGCGACTTTCATCCTTTGGAAAACCGTTCACATCTGTCCCTCTCTCCTTTTTTTTACAACGAGTTCTGACAAACAGCCAGCACCACCTCTGCGAATGGCTCGTTGGTCTAGGGGTATGATTCTCGCTTCGGGTGCGAGAGGTCCCGGGTTCAAATCCCGGACGAGCCCGTTTTGTGCTCTGACTCGTGCGTAAGAGAGAGGCTTTCCCACTTGTGCTCTGCCCACGCAAAGCGAACTGCTTCACCGCCGTTCTCGTGTTGCAAGACGCCAGGAAGGCAGGCATTTTACCCGTCCATCCTTGCTTTGACAACACTTGGGCTGATGTCATACAATTCAAAGACAATGTATTAAAGGGTTCAGAGCAGAAGAAAAAAACTACAAAGGAAAAACTAACGACCCACGCAAACAAAAGAAAATCAAAGAGACTAAACAAAAGCAACAAACTTGACTGTAACACCCCGGACACAGATGAAGATTCCCTCCTTCCAAAGTTGTGGCAAAAGACCGCGTCCCACTCTGTTGCCCGGGCTGCACGACAGCTGCTGCTCACAGGAGCTGTCCCAGCACGCGGGCTTTCACCTGCTCCGTTTCCGACCTGGGTTGGTACACCCCTCTTTAGACAACCTGGTGAGCCCAAGCTCCCCCGGGATCACCATATTGGTGCCGAAGACGCTGCGGACCCCCGATCAACACAGCCCACTGCTGTGCAGAACTCCCGAGCGCAAGCGGTCCCTCGGTCTCAGCCTCCCAGTAGCTTGGATTACAGGCGTGCGCCACCACGCCTGGCGAGAAGCAGCCTCGCTCTTTTTCTCATCTTCGTGTGCTGTGAGCCAAGTCCAGGGAACAGCTCGGTGTTTGAAACGCTGGGATCTCAGGCTGGCAGGTGGCTGCCCCGAAAAATGCGGAAAAAACTGCTGAAAAATGCTTCGTCCTGTCCTGTTGTCGAGCTCGTCCAAAAAGCACCAGCTGGCGGTATTGCTCTCGTAGACTTTCTAGAACGCACGCATTACATCCGTTCTTCTTTGCTTTGACATCACTTGAGCTGAAATGCAAAAAAAGTCACGACACCCGCTCTTCCAGCACTTGGTTCAGGCCCCTCGCTTAAAGTTACGGCGGGCTGTCCTAGAGAGAAGTCGGCGGAGCACGGAGATTTTTCACGAGAAGAAACAGAATTCCACAGTGAAACGATTGCAAGTACTGTACATTACGACATTAAGATGTCTTCTTCCTTTTGAGATTTAAACCACTTTTGGGGGAAATATCATTACGCTGAAGAGTGCGAAATGGATCGCAAATGTGAATAAACGAAGGCGACTTTCATCCTTTGGAAAACCGTTCACATCTGTCCCTCTCTCTTTTTTTTTACAACGAGTTCTGACAAACAGCCAGCACCACCTCTGCGAATGGTCTAGGGGTATGATTCTCGCTTCGGGTGCGAGAGGTCCCGGGTTCAAATCCCGGACGAGCCCGTTTTGTGCTCTGACTCGTGCGTAAGAGAGAGGCTTTCCCACTTGTGCTCTGCCCACGCAAAGCGAACTGCTTCACCGCCGTTCTCGTGTTGCAAGACGCCAGGAAGGCAGGCATTTTACCCGTCCATCCTTGCTTTGACAACACTTGGGCTGATGTCATACAATTCAAAGACAATGTATTAAAGGGTTCAGAGCAGAAGAAAAAAACTACAAAGGAAAAACTAACGACCCACGCAAACAAAAGAAAATCAAAGAGACTAAACAAAAGCAACAAACTTGACTGTAACACCCCGGACACAGATGAAGATTCCCTCCTTCCAAAGTTGTGGCAAAAGACCGCGTCCCACTCTGTTGCCCGGGCTGCACGACAGCTGCTGCTCACAGGAGCTGTCCCAGCACGCATCAGCACGGGGGCTTTCACCTGCTCCGTTTCCGACCTGGGTTGGTACACCCCTCTTTAGACAACCTGGTGAGCCCAAGCTCCCCCGGGATCACCATATTGGTGCCGAAGACGCTGCGGACCCCCGATCAACACAGCCCACTGCTGTGCAGAACTCCCGAGCGCAAGCGGTCCTTCGGTCTCAGCCTCCCGGCAGCTTGGATTACAGGCGTGCGCCACCACGACCGGCGAGAAGCAGCCTCGCTATTTTTCTCATCTTCGTGTGCTGTGAGCCAAGTCCAGGGGACAGCTCGGTGTTTGAAACGCTAGGATCTCAGGCTGGCAGGTGGCTGCCCCGAAAAATGCGGAAAAAACTGCTGAAAAATGCTTCGTCCTGTCCTGTTGTCGAGCTCGTCCAAAAAGCACCAGCTGGCGGTATTGCTCTCGTAGACTTTCTAGAACGCACGCATTACATCCCTTCTTCTTTGCTTTGACATCACTTGAGCTGAAATGCAAAAAAAGTCACGACACCCGCTCTTCCAGCACTTGGTTCAGGCCCCTCGCTTAAAGTTACGGCGGGCTGTCCTAGAGAGAAGTCGGCGGAGCACGGAGATTTTTCACGAGAAGAAACAGAATTCCACAGTGAAACGATTGCAAGTACTGTACATTACGACATTAAGATGTCTTCTTCCTTTTGAGATTTAAACCACTTTTGGGGGAAATATCATTACGCTGAAGAGTGCGAAATGGGTCGCAAATGTGAATAAACGAAGGCGACTTTCATCCTTTGGAAAACCGTTCACATCTGTCCCTCTCTCCTTTTTTTTACAACGAGTTCTGGCAAACAGCCAGCACCACCTCTGCAAATGGCTCGTTGGTCCCTCGGTCTCAGCCTCCCGGCAGCTTGGATTACAGGCGTGCGCCACCACGCCCGGCGAGAAGCAGCCTCGCTCTTTTTCTCATCTTCGTGTGCTGTGAGCCAAGTCCAGGGGACAGCTCGGTGTTTGAAACGCTAGGATCTCAGGCTGGCAGGTGGCTGCCCCGAAAAATGCGGAAAAAACTGCTGAAAAATGCTTCGTCCTGTCCTGTTGTCGAGCTCGTCCAAAAAGCACCAGCTGGCGGTATTGCTCTCGTAGACTTTCTAGAACGCACGCATTACATCCCTTCTTCTTTGCTTTGACATCACTTGAGCTGAAATGCAAAAAAAGTCACGACACCCGCTCTTCCAGCACTTGGTTCAGGCCCCTCGCTTAAAGTTACGGCGGGCTGTCCTAGAGAGAAGTCGGCGGAGCACGGAGATTTTTCACGAGAAGAAACAGAATTCCACAGTGAAACGATTGCAAGTACTGTACATTACGACATTAAGATGTCTTCTTCCTTTTGAGATTTAAACCACTTTTGGGGGAAATATCATTACGCTGAAGAGTGCGAAATGGGTCGCAAATGTGAATAAACGAAGGCGACTTTCATCCTTTGGAAAACCGTTCACATCTGTCCCTCTCTCCTTTTTTTTACAACGAGTTCTGGCAAACAGCCAGCACCACCTCTGCGAATGGCTCGTTGGTCCCTCGGTCTCAGCCTCCCGGCAGCTTTGATTACAGGCGTGCGCCACCACGACCGGCGAGAAGCAGCCTCGCTATTTTTCTCATCTTCGTGTGCTGTGAGCCAAGTCCAGGGGACAGCTCGGTGTTTGAAACGCTAGGATCTCAGGCTGGCAGGTGGCTGCCCCGAAAAATGCGGAAAAAACTGCTGAAAAATGCTTCGTCCTGTCCTGTTGTCGAGCTCGTCCAAAAAGCACCAGCTGGCGGTATTGCTCTCGTAGACTTTCTAGAACGCACGCATTACATCCCTTCTTCTTTGCTTTGACATCACTTGAGCTGAAATGCAAAAAAAGTCACGACACCCGCTCTTCCAGCACTTGGTTCAGGCCCCTCGCTTAAAGTTACGGCGGGCTGTCCTAGAGAGAAGTCGGCGGAGCACGGAGATTTTTCACGAGAAGAAACAGAATTCCACAGTGAAACGATTGCAAGTACTGTACATTACGACATTAAGATGTCTTCTTCCTTTTGAGATTTAAACCACTTTTGGGGGAAATATCATTACGCTGAAGAGTGCGAAATGGGTCGCAAATGTGAATAAACGAAGGCGACTTTCATCCTTTGGAAAACCGTTCACATCTGTCCCTCTCTCCTTTTTTTTACAACGAGTTCTGGCAAACAGCCAGCACCACCTCTGCGAATGGCTCGTTGGTCCCTCGGTCTCAGCCTCCCGGCAGCTTGGATTACAGGCGTGCGCCACCACGCCCGGCGAGAAGCAGCCTCGCTCTTTTTCTCATCTTCGTGTGCTGTGAGCCAAGTCCAGGGGACAGCTCGGTGTTTGAAACGCTAGGATCTCAGGCTGGCAGGTGGCTGCCCCGAAAAATGCGGAAAAAACTGCTGAAAAATGCTTCGTCCTGTCCTGTTGTCGAGCTCGTCCAAAAAGCACCAGCTGGCGGTATTGCTCTCGTAGACTTTCTAGAACGCACGCATTACATCCCTTCTTCTTTGCTTTGACATCACTTGAGCTGAAATGCAAAAAAAGTCACGACACCCGCTCTTCCAGCACTTGGTTCAGGCCCCTCGCTTAAAGTTACGGCGGGCTGTCCTAGAGAGAAGTCGGCGGAGCACGGAGATTTTTCACGAGAAGAAACAGAATTCCACAGTGAAACGATTGCAAGTACTGTACATTACGACATTAAGATGTCTTCTTCCTTTTGAGATTTAAACCACTTTTGGGGGAAATATCATTACGCTGAAGAGTGCGAAATGGGTCGCAAATGTGAATAAACGAAGGCGACTTTCATCCTTTGGAAAACCGTTCACATCTGTCCCTCTCTCCTTTTTTTTACAACGAGTTCTGGCAAACAGCCAGCACCACCTCTGCGAATGGCTCGTTGGTCTAGGGGTATGATTCTCGCTTCGGGTGCGAGAGGTCCCGGGTTCAAATCCCGGACGAGCCCGTTTTGTGCTCTGACTCGTGCGTAAGAGAGAGGCTTTCCCACTTGTGCTCTGCCCACGCAAAGCGAACTGCTTCACCGCCGTTCTCGTGTTGCAAGACGCCAGGAAGGCAGGCATTTTACCCGTCCATCCTTGCTTTGACAACACTTGGGCTGATGTCATACAATTCAAAGACAATGTATTAAAGGGTTCAGAGCAGAAGAAAAAAACTACAAAGGAAAAACTAACGACCCACGCAAACAAAAGAAAATCAAAGAGACTAAACAAAAGCAACAAACTTGACTGTAACACCCCGGACACAGATGAAGATTCCCTCCTTCCAAAGTTGTGGCAAAAGACCGCGTCCCACTCTGTTGCCCGGGCTGCACGACAGCTGCTGCTCACAGGAGCTGTCCCAGCACGCATCAGCACGGGGGCTTTCACCTGCTCCGTTTCCGACCTGGGTTGGTACACCCCTCTTTAGACAACCTGGTGAGCCCAAGCTCCCCCAGGATCACCATATTGGTGCCGAAGACGCTGCGGACCCCCGATCAACACAGCCCACTGCTGTGCAGAACTCCCGAGCGCAAGCGGTCCCTCGGTCTCAGCCTCCCGGCAGCTTGGATTACAGGCGTGCGCCACCACGCCCGGCGAGAAGCAGCCTCGCTCTTTTTCTCATCTTCGTGTGCTGTGAGCCAAGTCCAGGGGACAGCTCGGTGTTTGAAACGCTAGGATCTCAGGCTGGCAGGTGGCTGCCCCGAAAAATGCGGAAAAAACCGCTGAAAAATGCTTCGTCCTGTCCTGTTGTCGAGCTCGTCCAAAAAGCACCAGCTGGCGGTATTGCTCTCGTAGACTTTCTAGAACGCACGCATTACATCCCTTCTTCTTTGCTTTGACATCACTTGAGCTGAAATGCAAAAAAAGTCACGACACCCGCTCTTCCAGCACTTGGTTCAGGCCCCTCGCTTAAAGTTACGGCGGGCTGTCCTAGAGAGAAGTCGGCGGAGCACGGAGATTTTTCACGAGAAGAAACAGAATTCCACAGTGAAACGATTGCAAGTACTGTACATTACGACATTAAGATGTCTTCTTCCTTTTGAGATTTAAACCACTTTTGGGGGAAATATCATTACGCTGAAGAGTGCGAAATGGGTCGCAAATGTGAATAAACGAAGGTGACTCTCATCCTTTGGAAAATCGTTCACATCTGTCCCTCTCCTTTTTTTTACAACGAGTTCTGGCAAACAACCAGCACCCCCTCTGCGAATGGCTCGTTGGTCTAGGGGTCTGATTCTCGCTTTGGGTGCGAGAGGTCCCGGGTTCAAATCCCGGACGAGCCCGTTTTGTGCTCTGACTCGTGCGTAAGAGAGAGGCTTTCCCACTTGTGCTCTGCCCACGCAAAGCGAACTGCTTCACCGCCGTTCTCGTGTTGCAGGACGCCAGGAAGGCAGGCATTTTACCCGTCCATCCTTGCTTTGACAACACTTGAGCGGATGTCATACGCTCACAATGACAATGTATTAAAGGGTTCAGAGCAGAAGAAAAAAACTACAAAGGAAAAACTAACGACCCACGCAAACAAAAGAAAATCAAAGAGACTAAACAAAAGCAACAAACTTGACTGTAACACCCCGGACACAGATGAAGATTCCCTCCTTCCAAAGTTGTGGCAAAAGACCGCGTCCCACTCTGTTGCCCGGGCTGCACGACAGCTGCTGCTCACAGGAGCTGTCCCAGCACGCATCAGCACGGGGGCTTTCACCTGCTCCATTTCCGACCTGGGTTGGTACACCCCTCTTTAGACAACCTGGTGAGCCCAAGCTCCCGCGGGATCACCATATTGGTGCCGAAGACGCTGCGGATCCCCGATCAACACAGCCCACTGCTGTGCAGAACTCCCGAGCGCAAGCGGTCCCTCGGTCTCAGCCTCCCGGCAGCTTGGATTACAGGCGTGCGCCACCACGCCCGGCGAGAAGCAGCCTCGCTCTTTTTCTCATCTTCGTGTGCTGTGAGCCAAGTACAGGGGACAGCTCGGTGTTTGAAACGCTAGGATCTCAGGCTGGCAGGTGGCTGCCCCGAAAAATGCGGAAAAAACTGCTGAAAAATGCTTCGTCCTGTCCTGTTGTCGAGCTCGTCCAAAAAGCACCAGCTGGCGGTATTGCTCTCGTAGACTTTCTAGAACGCACGCATTACATCCCTTCTTCTTTGCTTTGACATCACTTGAGCTGAAATGCAAAAAAAGTCACGACACCCGCTCTTCCAGCACTTGGTTCAGGCCCCTCGCTTAAAGTTACGGCGGGCTGTCCTAGAGAGAAGTCGGCGGAGCACGGAGATTTTTCACGAGAAGAAACAGAATTCCACAGTGAAACGATTGCAAGTACTGTACATTACGACATTAAGATGTCTTCTTCCTTTTGAGATTTAAACCACTTTTGGGGGAAATATCATTACGCTGAAGAGTGCGAAATGGGTCGCAAATGTGAATAAACGAAGGCGACTTTCATCCTTTGGAAAACCGTTCACATCTGTCCCTCTCTCCTTTTTTTTACAACGAGTTCTGACAAACAGCCAGCACCACCTCTGCGAATGGCTCGTTGGTCTAGGGGTATGATTCTCGCTTCGGGTGCGAGAGGTCCCGGGTTCAAATCCCGGACGAGCCCGTTTTGTGCTCTGACTCGTGCGTAAGAGAGAGGCTTTCCCACTTGTGCTCTGCCCACGCAAAGCGAACTGCTTCACCGCCGTTCTCGTGTTGCAAGACGCCAGGAAGGCAGGCATTTTACCCGTCCATCCTTGCTTTGACAACACTTGGGCTGATGTCATACAATTCAAAGACAATGTATTAAAGGGTTCAGAGCAGAAGAAAAAAACTACAAAGGAAAAACTAACGACCCACGCAAACAAAAGAAAATCAAAGAGACTAAACAAAAGCAACAAACTTGACTGTAACACCCCGGACACAGATGAAGATTCCCTCCTTCCAAAGTTGTGGCAAAAGACCGCGTCCCACTCTGTTGCCCGGGCTGCACGACAGCTGCTGCTCACAGGAGCTGTCCCAGCACGCGGGCTTTCACCTGCTCCGTTTCCGACCTGGGTTGGTACACCCCTCTTTAGACAACCTGGTGAGCCCAAGCTCCCCCGGGATCACCATATTGGTGCCGAAGACGCTGCGGACCCCCGATCAACACAGCCCACTGCTGTGCAGAACTCCCGAGCGCAAGCGGTCCCTCGGTCTCAGCCTCCCAGTAGCTTGGATTACAGGCGTGCGCCACCACGCCTGGCGAGAAGCAGCCTCGCTCTTTTTCTCATCTTCGTGTGCTGTGAGCCAAGTCCAGGGAACAGCTCGGTGTTTGAAACGCTGGGATCTCAGGCTGGCAGGTGGCTGCCCCGAAAAATGCGGAAAAAACTGCTGAAAAATGCTTCGTCCTGTCCTGTTGTCGAGCTCGTCCAAAAAGCACCAGCTGGCGGTATTGCTCTCGTAGACTTTCTAGAACGCACGCATTACATCCGTTCTTCTTTGCTTTGACATCACTTGAGCTGAAATGCAAAAAAAGTCACGACACCCGCTCTTCCAGCACTTGGTTCAGGCCCCTCGCTTAAAGTTACGGCGGGCTGTCCTAGAGAGAAGTCGGCGGAGCACGGAGATTTTTCACGAGAAGAAACAGAATTCCACAGTGAAACGATTGCAAGTACTGTACATTACGACATTAAGATGTCTTCTTCCTTTTGAGATTTAAACCACTTTTGGGGGAAATATCATTACGCTGAAGAGTGCGAAATG